>NC_056728.1:767424449-767476949 GCF_019279795.1 Protopterus annectens | reverse complement strand
TCTCCACACTATACAAAAGACAAACATATTAAGGGACTCCACCCTGCTAAACAGTCAGCCTTACATAAGTGTTTAGGTCCATACTGCTGCTATGATCCCACTGTTAGTGTTTTCTCCCCTATTTTTCCTTATTCCCTGGCCTCTTTTTTCTCCTGTTTTCTCCCTGTGCTCCTAGCCCACATGGCTGGTCCCTAGAGTTACCACCACAGAGAAGCCATCTAGGGATTATACTTCTCTCCCTCACAGTCCATGGTATCTTGAGTAGTTTGGCTGCTTTTCTTTTCTCCTCACTCTTCAGGGGCAGCTCGTGCTATCGGACTGCCAGTCTGCAGCCCTTCCACCTAGAAAAAACAAAGAAAAAAAATCTGTGAAACAAAAAATCCCAACTCCTCACATTCGCGGACACTTAGACTGCCTTTATCAGCAGTCTGGATGCAGAGAAAGATGTACCCAGCAACCTGTGCTGTAGGATACCCAGGAATCTGTGTGGTCGATGACCGCACAGAACAGAGGAGCTCCGGACTGCTTCTCTTGCAGACAGGGCCAATGAGGGGTGAGCTGAGAGCTCTCACAGAGATTTCGCTGCGCAGGCTTCATGACTTATACTGCAAATGGTCACCGTGCAGATGGATTCAGACATGTTCTGTTGGTCAGTTGTTGGCTTCGGATATGTTCTGTGCATGAAACAGGTAGGTAAAGACTGTTGTGCATGTGTGTGTGTGTGTGTGTGTGTGTGTGTGTGTGTGTGTGTGTGTGTGTGTGTGTCTGTGTGAAATGCCCCAGTTGCTATATACTGGTGGCTAGAGAGAACAAATGATGGTGGATAGAGATACTCAGGCTTGAACCCTGTACCTTGGATGCAGGTGGCAAGGACCTGAATTCCCTATCCACCACCATTTCTAAAAAAAATTGCAGAGTTTTGCCTCATATTTGTTCTGTTCCTCATAAAATCTGTGGTTTCTGTATCTACATTTTTCCTTGGCTTGCAAAGTCTGTAGTGCAGTGGTGCATTGGTAGCATTGCAGCCTGACAGCTACAGCTTCTCTGGTTTGATTCTTGGTTGGGGTGCCTTCTGTGTGGAGTCTGCATGTCCTCCCATCTTACAAAGATGTGTCTGGAGTTTCTCCCTGCTCTGCTGAAAATTGTCTTTTGTTCCAAGTCAGACTAGTTTCCTGGTTAAATGTTTAAAAATAACAGGCATTTGAATTTCCGACTTCATATTCTTCAGAAAGTACATGGTAACACAAAACTGTTTATGCAAGCAGATGAAGTTTATAACATGGATATTTGAAATTTGTCCCTATTTTTGGGACTGTATTCCCCCATTATTGGCTTTGTCCAGGTATTTTGTGCTAAGGTTGAGAGCTATCTATGGTGAGAACTGAATTCATTGAATGTCTGGGGGCTGTATTCCCCCCATTACTGGCTTTGTCCACATGTTTTTTGCTAAGAGGTTGAGAGCTATGTTGAGAACTGAATTCACTGAATATGTTTGGGGGCTGTATTCCCCCATTATTGGCTTTGTTCAGGTGTTTTGTGCCAAGAGGTTGACAGCTATGGTGAGAACTGAATTCACTAAATGGTAGCCAGTTAAGTTTGCCTTCCTCTCTTTCACAAATCAGCTGATTTGGCATAGTGGTATGTCTCTCTGACTGTTTTGCACAGGGTCCCCTGGGTTAAAGACGTGGCAGTGAAATGTATGGTGGTAACACAGCATTTTATTCTAGCAACTTTCCAACATTGTACAAGCAATGTTTAAAATGTGTCCCTGGTTTTTGGGCTTTTGCCCCCCCCCCAATAAATTTCGGGCTTTTCAAGATTTCTTGTGCTGCAAAGTTCAGAGATGCAACTGTGTGTTGAGTAGATTTTGCAAGGAGCTGAGAGCTGCAGGGGAACAAAATTTTAGTGCTGCTTATTCTGAGTCTGCTTGCATTGTTAATAGCACAACAGTCGGTGTACTTGCTTTTGATGCAGAAGATTGTGAGTTCTACTCCCACAGTGGATAGATGCATTGCTGATACTGTACTCTGTTGTAAAGTGGATGGATGCTGCAGTCCTTTTTGGCAAAGATACCTAGAGTAGTAACTATGAACCTGTTATCAGTTTGCCATACAGTCCCTATTGTGATATTACTAGCTTATCACTTTTTTTAATGCATGCAACATAGGCAATTTATTCCTCAAGGGCAACAAGCACTTTATTTGTAGATGAATAAACAATGACATATAAAGTTGTTTACTAGCAGTAACCTCTTCATTGTTACAGATTTCTTTAATGTGGAATTATTTAGATGACTTTTACACTTCAGAGATTGTGCATATTTACTGATACTGGTGGAGTGTAGAAGGTTGAGTAGACTTTTATGATGGAAATTTTCTGAATTGGGTAGTTATGTCATTGGTGCATGCATTTTGTTTCATTGTTTACTAATGTTCAAAACAATAAATTTAAAATGCCCTCTAACAACTGTACTGTATTGTACAAGGAATACAATTTAATGCTAGGTCTAATAAAAGGTTAGTTTGCTGTTATTTTTTGTATTTCTGTATTGCCTTTCTATATTTTGAATACTGTAGTTTGTTTTCTTTACCTTGTGTTTTGCTTGCATTCTGTTTTAACAACATATTAAAACTTCAAAAGAGACCACAGCTCTCTCTGTTCTGAGTCAGGCAGAATTTTTCCTCCTCCTCCCACCCATTTAAGTTGTCTTGTTAAATACCACTGTCTTTCTAGTTGCCCACCTCTTATGTTAATCTGACCATATATCTCATTTCTCTCTACTTTCACTGGCTTATGTGAGTAATCACAAAACCATCACTTTGAAATCCCACCCTTCAATTATTTAAATTTATTGGCCATCCTACAGTATTTCATAGTACCAAAATACAAAAGAAACCACCCCTTTCAGTCCATCTTGCTGTTTTAAAAATAGTAACTCTCCACTAAACCTTAACTTTTTAAACAGGTAAAACTCAAGTTACCTACTTTCATATCTAACTTCTCTAGTGCACACTGCAGAGTGCATTCTTTTCAATCTTACCTTTAAGCATCCCTGTTACTAGCACTTTCTCTAATACCTAAAAAGATCATCTCTACTTGACTCCAAGTAGACTTTTCTCTATCTGTTAAACCTAGCACTTGCTCCTACAGTACTTATTACCTTGATACGGCACTCTTATAGATAGCACCCCAAAAGGCAAACCCCCATTTCTCAGTCACCCACGCCCCCGAATCTCTTTTAACGTTTTTATGTCTAGTCCTTCTAGCATGTCGAGGGATCAGTTGCTAGTGTCCTCTCTTGCTCAGCTGGTGAACCTGGGAATATTGAGGCAATGTTACAATTGCCTCATGTACACAGACAACCCTCTCCTCCTCCCACAAAACACAAATACATGCGAGAGATGCAACTATACGGCCAAACTGGAGGCTGAGCTCTCTCAACATAGGACTGGCAAGACCAGTCAGGAGGAGAAGGTTACCACACACACTATAGACCCAGTCTCACATAGTACCATCACAACCTCAAATCATACACATAAACACACAAAGACATACTCAGCGGCTCTGATCAAAAATCTACCAAAACAGCAGAAGCCACCAAAGCAGACACCCAAACAACCACCACCTCAGAACACAACACCTGCAACACATAGACCTCACAGTCAGAGTGTCAAACAGTCACAGCCCTTAAGGCCAAACACAATGCCAGACACACTAGTCATTGGTGACTCCATAGTCAGACACACTGACGTCCCGCTCACCAGACTGAGTAAGGAGAAGGTCACAGTAAGCTGCCTGTCGGGCACTAGAATCCGTCACATAATGCAAGCACTCAGGTCTCTCAACAGCAGGTACAAATACGACTCAGTCATTGTCCACGCTGGTGTAAACGACCTGAGACGTACCTCCTTGGACTACATGAAAAGAGACATTGAGGAGCTCTCTGATTATGTAGCCCAGGCAGGTATGACCCTGACCTTGAGCAGTATCCTACCTTCACCAAGAATGATGCCACAATACAGAGATAAGATGATCAGCTTTAACAATTGGCTTAAACTCTGGTGTCATTCAAAGGGGATCCAATGTCTGTCTGCCTGGGATGACATGCTGGACAACCCACGCTGCTTCGCAAGGGACGGCTTGCACCTGTCACCCCTGGGATTCCGGATATTGGCAAAGGCTCTTGCCACCCCCATAGTGCCTTTTTTAGGCAAGGCTCAAATTCTAAACCTACCACCCTAGAACACAAAAAAGAAAAAAAACTAAGGGTAATGCTGCTCAATGCCAGAAGTCTAAATCTCAAAATGCACGCACTCGAGGCCCTTCTCAGTATGGAGAACATCGATGTCTGTGCAGTGACAGAAACCTGGTTCAAGGCTCCTGAGAGCACCCCAGCACTATCAGGTTTTACCTCTTATCATGCGTTCCGGCCCCAAAATCCAGACAATATCAAGAAAGGAGGTATCCATATTCATCAAGGACACCCACACCTCAAGACTGGTGGCAACGCACGATGCATCGGAGACCATCCAGGTGCAATTAACCATAGGCAAGACTGCTCTGCAAATTGTAGCATGTTACAGGCCACCCTCACAAACTCAGGAACCTCACATGGCCTTCCTGAAAACACTAGAGGGGATAAATGTATCACCAAACACCATCATACTAGGTGACTTCAATTACCCTAATATAGACTGGGAACACTACTCAAGCCCAAACACCCTAGCCCAAAAGTTCCTGGAATTCATAAACTCAAATGCCATGGAACAACTAGTCACCATCCCCACAAGAGGAGAAAACATACTTGATCTCATCATCACGAACATGGGAGCACAATGTTCAACACCGAAGTATACCCTCACTGGTGAGATCAGATCACAAACTAATCTCGCTGGAGGTCCTCATCCCACCCCCACCTGAAATAAAAAAGACCACAGTAAAGAACTTCTCGAAAGCCGACTTCACACTTCTAAAGACTAGTGTGGTCTCCTTTAAGGCCCCCGAGCCGGCGGAAAACAGTACTCAAGCCGCTGAATCACTTACAAATGCCTTCTACCAGCACCTGCAGGACTGCATGGATAAGGCAATCCCAAGCAAAACAAAGACTCTTTGTACCAAAGGCAAGCGTCCAGTCTGGTGGACCCCAGCCATAAACAAACTCTACAACAAAAGGAGGAAGCTACTACAAGATAGAGCAAAATCCTTAAAAGGTAAGACACCCTTGATCACTATAAGTAAAAACTAAGAGCTCTCATAAAATCATCCAAAGCAAATTTTGAGAGAAAAATAGCTAAAGACTCAAAAGACAATCATAAGGCCTTCTTTAGCTATGTTAGAAACCTGGGAGGAAACTCCCAGATATGCTCAGAACTAGTTCAAAATGATGTGAAGATTACTGATCCTACAGACATTGCCAACATACTGGCTGACAGGTTCAGTGCAAACTTCTCCCCCCCCCCAAAAGGAGAGATATCTATACCAAGCGATTGCAGCCCCCCAAACAACTCCAACGCCCAAGTGAGAACTGCTCTCTCCAAAGCAAAAAACACAGCATCCATGGGACCTGATGGTGTCCCCGGCTGTGTGCTCCACGAACTCAACGAGGAATTAAACCCACAGCAAGGACAGCTGTTTAATCATAGTCTTACCTCTGGATACGTACCCAGGGAGTGGCACACTGCAACTGTGGTCCCACTTCACAAAGGCGGTGGCTGCGCCGACCCTGGAAATTACCGCCCATTAGCTTGACAAGCCTTATCTGCAAAGCCATGGAGAGGATCATAATGGACCTCATAAATAAAGACATAGGGAATTTGCAGACTTTGGATCCATCCCAGTTTGGCTTTGTCAAAGGCAGATCATGCCTTCTAAACTTGGTTGACTTTTTGAAACAGTCACCAAAGCCATTGATGAGGGAAAGGCAGTCCATACAGCCTACCTCGATCTGGCGAAGGCCTTCGATATAATACCCCACTCGGGTATCATTGAAAAACTCATCAGCTTAAATGTTAACCCATACATCACAAGATGGGTTGCAAACTGGCTGAGTGACAGAACCCACAGGGTCAGAGTTGCTGGCGCCATGTCAGACTCAAAGCCTGTCACAAGTGGTGTACCACAGGGCTCAGTCCTGGGCCCACTCTTGTTTGGCATCTACTTTTCCAAGTACAAGCAAACACAGGAAGGTTATGGCTGACAAAGTTTGCAGATGACTGCAAACTGGGCCATAGTAGAAAACACATCTGACACAGATATCCTTCAGAAGGGTCTCACAGAAATGGATAACTGGTGCCAGAGCCATGGCCTAAAGTTAAATGCCACAAAATGCATAGTCATACCCTTCGGGAAAAACAAGGTTACCCCTAGCTACCAAATAGGTGGCAATCCACTGAGCACAGAAGAAGTTATCAGGGACCTGGGGACCCAGGTTGATAGTAGTCTGTCATTCGACACCCATGTAGCTAAAGTAGTTAGGAAGACCTTCTAAATTGCCCACCTTATCATGAAGGGATTCTCATCTAGATCAAGGGAGGTCATAGTCTCCCTATACTCATCACTCATCAGACCAATGATTGAGTACAATGCCCCATTCGGAATGTATCTGACCCGACACTTGCAGCAGCTGGAGAGGCCACAAAGTTCCTCACCAAAAGGATAAAGGGTCTCAAACATCTGTCCTATGCTGCCCGACTGAAAGAACTCCAGCTCTATTCAGTCACTTACCGCTTGCTCAGAGGTGACCTTTGCCTAACATACAAGGCCATGTCAAACCCAGATTTGATGAATATGCTTCACCTCAAAAAATCTAGATCCGTCAGAGCCACAAGGGCGGGAGACTTAAACCTCGACACGGCTATTAATAGGACGTGCTGGAGGGATAGATTCATCACCCAAAGACTCCCTATGCTGTGGAATAAAATCCCGGTATATGTGAGGCAGAGCACCTCGCTGGCCTTGTTCAAGAGAAATCTTGACTAATGGATGGGAGATCGCAGATATACCCCAGGGATTACCTCAGTGTCACTGCTCGACAGAGGCACAGCAAAATAATGGGTATAGTTCCCCATACTAAAGGGGTGGCGTAAGCCACAAAACTATGGGCTAGGCTTGTAAATGCCCTCGGGCAGATAGCCTAGTATGAACCTATGAACCTATGAACCTACGCAATCGGGAAGGTGTATCAAAGAGCATGTGTATGTTTTGTGTTCAAGGGGCCTATGATTTGAAAACAGCCCAAAGTTAATCTTTATCTGCCACTGGCAAAATGTATTTTCTTTGAATGTGGGTTTCAGTGCTGTTTCAATGATTGTGAGTTTCAAGGGCAAAGAAGTTTTAATGCTAAGTCTGTTTTCATTGTGAGACTGCATTGCTTTGTTTAACAAATATCTATTGGGGTTTGTGCTGTAAAAATGCAAAATAAAACTTTCAAATGAAATCCAAATCATCACAGAAGTAAAGCAGTATGCATATTACAGTGTTTATGGTAAATGGGGCAAAATAACCAAGAAATGGGACACTGGAATGGTTGCAGGGGGGAGGCTCCACTCAACCATGATTTTGAGAGGGGAAGCGCAGCAAACTCAGACAGCCCTGGTTGAACTATACCTCTCAGCTGTCCATATTTTTGCAGAATGAATAGATATTTGCTTCTTATTTTTGATTTGTTCCTCATAAAATGTGTGGTTTTCTGGCAAATCATTTAGGAATTTGTTTGTGTCTTTTGGCTTTTCCCGGTTAAGGGTCGCCACAGCGGAACTCCGGTCCGCTAATGATTGGTAGTGGATTTTTACGTACCGGGTTACCAGCCTTGATGCACAACCTTCAACGAAGGCATGCCCCATTCACGTATGCCTCCACACAGAAGACGCTCTAGCTGAGAATCGAACGGGACAATGTCTTGCTATGAGAAGACAATGCTAAATCATTTAGGAATGAAGTCACTAAATGACAGACATTGAGTTTTATGTCATAACCCTCAGAAAAATGTATGCTAAAGCAAGACCTGTTATTCTATCAACTGTCTTAAGTTTATACAAGAGCAATTTTTAGTAGTGTTTGTATATTCCCCCAATATATTTGGCCTTGTCGAGATTTCCTGCATTAACAGGTTGAGAGGTACGTGCAAATAAAATTGCTTTATAGAATTAGGCATATCTAAACCTCTCAACTGTTCCCGATTTTGGCTCAAAATGTTGCTCTTCCCCTAATAATCCCTCTGCAAAATGGCAATTTTGGAAAAAAACATGGAGGGTTTACAATTAATAAGTAATTGTAATAATCAGTTATAGATTACTTTTATTTCAGAAATGCATGTAGATTATTTTATTTTGTCAGCTGCTCAAGTTAGCAGTACTAATATTAAAAGTGTCCCTTCTATGACAGGTTCCCAGCTGTATTGTGTGGCTATTTTATATTTTTGCATCACATTTTTGGTCCATTTTTCATAAAATTGTGTTTTTTTTGCAAATTAGTGGCAAATCATTAAAGATTGAAGTTAGAAAATAATGAAAGACATTTGAGTTTCAGATTTTGTACTTTTCAGAAAATTCATACTAATACAAGACCTACTATTCTATTATCTTTCTAAGTTTATAAGAGCAATATTTAAAAATTGTCCTTATTTTTGGGCCTTTGTCCCACTTCTATGTATGGCTTTGTCCATATTTCTTGCTCTGAGGTTGAGAGGTTAGACAAATGTGTCAGGGCCATCGCAGTCAGCCAGAGACATTTCAAATTGTGACAAACTTGTTGCACCCCACTCCCCCATGTAGTGACTCTGGATGTGTCCAAGCAAGGCAAAGAGCAGTTATGCAGTGTAAATGTGCAGACTATCCCCCCCCCATCCAAGGTAAACACAAGTACTACAGTGGCTTTTCATCTGTCATTGATTTTGCAGAATGTTCTGGTTTCTGTCATATTTTTATACTGTTGATTTATGCTTATTATTATTCAGAAAGTGCCTTTTGCTCTGTGTTTAAGTAGCAGTGCTTTAATGACCATCAGGTAAGCTTGTCTGATATTGTAAGATGCAAGTAAGTTTTAATAAGCAGTATTGCCAACATTGAAAGCCTTTCTGTTGTTGCCATGCAGAGAATACTTACATAACCAGATAATGTATAAGCCTTGGGTATTGAAATGCATATGACAGTATTTGTAATAAAGGCCAGGATTAGATTATGTTAAGCTCATTACAGGCTTTACCTGAAAACTAAACAGAATGCCAATGTATCATGCGTGGTCCATATCCTGTGCAGTAATCCTTTAAGCAATATATGTTGAGCTTGTTTCTTGTTTGCTTTTCATTTTTTACTTTGATCATGTTTTCCCATGAAACAAGTAGATAGTTGTCAGGCAGCAGGTCTTTTTTGGATAAGAAACATTTTTACAAGTGAGGGTATCACAGAGATTGCTACTTTCAGCATGTTACTTGGTACTTTAATAAAGCTGAATATAAATTATAATTAGAACTGGAGTGCAAGGAGAAGTAATTTGAGTTAAGTGCTGCTTGTTTTTCTTAAACTTGATTTTGACTGGCATTCCAGTAATGTATTTAAAAAGTAATTTTTTTTTCATGCCTCACATCCTTTTGTTTCCATCTAGATATTAAGTAAGCTGTCATGCAGCCAATGGATTGAATTTTTTTTTTCTTCTACACTTCATTTTGTCTTGATTGGACTCCCATAATGATGGTTTGGCACGCAGGGCAGCTTATTTAATTAAAGTTTTTGTGGTTTTGAGCATAGCTCCTCCCCTTTCTAGTTGGTCACACCCATTCCCATTGACCCCACCCATTCAGCTGTCTCCTGCAGCCCCCCTTTGATTTGAAGTCACCAGCCGCCACTGTACACTCTTTGGTTAACAATGGTATCTTAAGGGTTAGAACCCAACTCCTACCCTATTCCTAGCATTTAATCTTTAATAATTAATCATTTTATTTTTTACTAGATCAAGCTTATTCGCCTATAGAAAGCCTTCTAAGAGCTTGACGCCTATGTGTATTGGGTTAAATGCCCAATCACCCACCAATGGTAATAATTTCATGAATGCCAGTGTACTATCTGCTTTCCTAATTTTTTTATGGGAAAAGCATTCCACAGAAATCCAGCATGACAGGACATATTAATTATTTTATTCTTACAGCACAGGACTATCACAGATCCATTATTATTCTTGGTATCTTCTTTATTGCATGTGACTTAAATACCTATATTCACTGCCAGCCTTTCACTGTGGACTTCTTTATATATTAAAATCAAGTCACCTCAAATAATCTATAATTAGTCATAAGTAAAGTCAGTGTTACCAATCTGCTGTTATAATCCAATTTCTTAACTTGCATGATGTGTTTTGTATAAAACTCTGGATCCTTTAAACCCATCTGAGTTGCACAGTATTATAAGAACAGAATGCTGCACAATAATCTATCTGCAGTCCAACCACTTAAAAATATAGTGGAAGAAGTACAGAAGCAGCTTTGCTGACAACTGAATGCAATATATACTTTATTATTCAGATTACAATACATTTTTAAATTCTACAGATTTATCAGCAAATATATTTACTAATATACAGTAGAGAGTCGATTATCCAAACTAATTGGGACCTAGGTTAGTTTGGATAATCAGACTGTTTGGATAATCAAACATACATTGAACCAGATAAAAAACAAACAAATATTTTTTTCTGTTTACGTTTTCTGCTCAGCATTTGTATAACAATGACAGCAGCAACAACAATGGTATAATACTTTGTCCATGACAATTCCACCCAGATCTCACCCTCACCATTAGTTTCCTTTACAAAGTACAACTTCAGTTCACATTAATATGGCAACTGAATCTCTGTTTTAGTTGTTGCCAGTTGGGATATGCTAGACTTTTGTTGCTGGATGTGTCAGAGTTGTCCAACCCCTAAGGCAATAGGCCAAACCCAGCTTCATTCCACTCACAGATCCCCGATTTTCTAACTAGTGTACTCAAGTGGCTCTTTTTAAAGGTCAGAATAACTATTAAGTGAGCAGTGACCCCATCTTTTAAAGACAGCATCTGTCCCTTTTAAACAGGAAACCATGCACACTGCCAAACAAGGCCCATTCCCCATTCTATGTGATGTACTAACATGATAAGACATTCAACAGAAAAGGAATCACTGCATCACTGAGTGACACTCACAAACTCACTGTGGAAAAGCAGTCTTCTGTTATAGGCGGTAGTCTGCGCAGTGTCCATCTAGTCTCATATTACAGCTAACCCTTCTATGTTGCTATTCTCTACTAACTTCTAGGTTTTTCTTTTCACCCTAGCATCTGACTTACAAGTAGTTGCTAGCTTGCACATACTGGGGTCAGCAGAAAAACACCACAACCTCTTTCTCATTCAAAAGCTTGGATAGTGTAGGCAAACTGAAACTTCTGTGCTAACACACCTGCAACAGTTAATTATCATCTACCCTTGACAGATTAAATACAAGTAAGCTAATCCAACTTGCCTGTTTTGGGGCCTCTCGAAACAAGAGTCTGGTATATACCTTTCAGCTGTCCAGAATTTCAAAGAATGTCCCAATTTTTACCTCACATGTTTTTTGTCCATTCCTTTGGAAGGCTGCATTTGTGTAATTGACGTTTTGGATAATTGACATTTGGATAATTAACTTTCTACTGTATAAAGGTCAGTTACTAGCATACTAGTGCTTGTTTTTCAGTCCTGTAACTTCTCACGTGCTTGTACAGAGCCTCCTTACTGCTAGTGTTTCACCAGATTGTGTTCATAGTTAGTTCTGTTCATGCACATCAACTTCTTATATTTCAGTTGGACCTTTTTATATTTGATCTTATTTGCCAAATTTGGCTCCCCATTTGTATACCATCCAGTAATGGGTCTTCTTCCTTCTTTCTTTTTCTAAATTGTGTGACCACAGTGTAATTTTACTAACGATCCTCATATAAGCTATGATTGTAACGTATTTAGACATCAGATGGTCAGTAAGCATACAACGTGAATCCCAGGACTCAGAAACAGATCTATACATCGTTTTCTTTCCAGTCCCATTCATGTAAGGTTTTCCAAATTGCTGTGTAGTCAGCTTTACAAAAATCCCACCTTGTACACTAAGTCAGCAAACCATCCATTCTGCTCCTCAGCTGCACCTCCCAGGAGACACACATGTGGTCTGGTCCACCCACTTCAAGTAACGCCACACATTAATCCATAACCATATATTTCTTCATCCCTACTATGTCAAAAATATTTCCTTTTCTTGTCTGGTTGTTCACTAATTGTAACTAGCCACTATAGCTAACTCACCCTGTGAACAACTATTTTGCTATTAGTGGAACCCCAGTCCAAGTCTGAGGCTTTCATGTTGCCTGCTATCACATCATAACCATTAGAGACAAAGGAAAGCATTGTCTTAAATGTTTTCTTCCCATTTCTCTGACATGGAGGCACATGAAAAGCACCTATTCTCATTAACTATCCAAACTTATCCCCACACCCATCATGTATTGATCTTGATCCTAAAACAAAAGAGTAGTAGACAGGTTCCTCTTAGTATAGGTAGATATTCCACCTCCCTTTCTGTTACTTCAAAACAAATGATTATCACTAAAGCCTAACAAACACAGTAGTTGATTAGTTTCAAAAAAACATGTTTTAGCTGTTAAAACAACATCATATATGTACCCTCAACAACACACGCACAATTACGTCAAGGTCAAGAATTTTGTTGTTCAAACTTCGGCACTAGTCATAAAAACATCCGATCCTATTTGAATCTTTTAGTTGGTTTTCTTCCCCTTACATTTTTCCTGCTTCAAAAAAGTTTCACTACGGCACTAATCTTACGAGATAATTGTCTATTTCTCTGGTGACTCAAGTGAAGTATATGCCAACTTAAAAATATTTTCTATATAAAATATCCTCCCAAATAAAAATGTATTCTCCCACTGATAACTAAACTTGACCTTTTTATGATGTTAGTAAATTTGCATGACCTTTCAGTAATGGTTCCTTTAAAATGGTGGTGGCAAGACATCAGTAAAAATAGACCTAAATCCTAACTTTCCAGCTAACAATGTTATCAATCTTAGTCCATCTTCAAATTTTGCTAAGTTAGTTTTCCTATCATTGTTTCTTCCACCCAGAAGTGTCACGCTGTTGTATTTCTTCATTTTTGAAAATATTTTTTCCAGATAAATTCTTATATCTTCTATTCTTGCACCACTTAAAACAGAAACTGTAATGTTTAATAATTTCTGAAATGGCATACCACTCTGTGGTGAAGGATCATTACCTACCCATCCTAGTCTCATTCCCCTAACAGTTTTTGTTTCCTAACACACACTTCTTTGATCTATCAAGTCTGCTGTCCTGCTTACAAATATATGTTTCTCTATATCTATATCTACAGTATATCTATATCTATATCTGAGACCCATTTAGATGATTGAAGTCTTTGAACTTTGAATTTCATATGGCCAATACCATATGATCTAAGTTTTAAGACTTCGAACATTCTAAACGGAGATCTCCATACAGCGTGGAATGGGAACTTTACCCTTTTCCTTGCTATAATGCGATCTCGGAGTTGATATATTTAAGTACAGGGGGATGTGGGGGGGGGGGTGCAGGGGAGTTTGCCCCCTTGCAGAAATGACCAGGATTTTTTTTATTTATTTATTTTTTTTTATATATTTAAAGTCTTAAAACTTCAATCATATGGTGTCGGCCATATGAAGTTCGAAGTTCTAAGACTTCGATCATCTAAATGGGACCCCTATATCTGTATCCATATTCATATCCATATATATCTATATGACTCTCTATATCTCTGTAAGTGGTTTACATACATGTGATCAACAGTTCCCTTTGCAGAACAGAAGAAAGCTTGTACACCTAATTGCACATCACCATTTTTTTCTTTGCAAGATTGCAGTACAGCAGGAATAGGATAATTTTCCCTTTCACCACTGTAGTACGATCTTGGAGTTGATATACATACATATATATATATATATATATATATATATATATATATATATATATATATATATATATATATATATATATCATAAACAGGGACTATGGGCATGCATGCTTGCCCCCCCCCATGCAAAACCACTTGTTTTACTTGTTTGTTTGCTTTTTTCAATGGGTTATTGAGTGAGCAATTTAGGTCAATCACTTGCCATTCAATGCTTGAAATTTTCAGTATAAGTACATATATCCTTATATAGAGATGCATACAGTATATATCTATAAATAGATATATATGAATAGATTACCACCAGTCATACACACAGCTGGGTGAGACACATCTAATCAAGTTATATGGTCCCCTGATCCACCTACTGATGCTTGCAAACCATAACCTTGCATCTAAGCCCATCTCTGTACCTTGCCATAGAAATACTCTTTCCATAACACTACCATTGTATGAGATACACACACACACACACACACACACACACACACACACACACACACACACACACACACACACACACACCTCATACAGCAGATCACATTAAATCCATCCCCTTACTTAGCCCTTACTCTAACCCTAACCTGCAAACATTTCCACATGTACTCCCATCCCCTAATGCCTAAACTTTTGGTATATTTAAACATTAAAGCATCTGCATCCAGAAGATGCAGTTAACTATGTTAATAGATCTTCCTACTGTTGATATATACAGCACTCAAAAATAAGTGCACTGATGTATAAGTGCACTTGACTGAATGTCAACACACTTCAATTTTTTAAACAAATGATATTTCAACAAAATGATTGCATCCCCATCTCTCTATATGCACTTTATATATAAATATATATATATATATATATATATATATATATATATATATATATATATATACACACACACATTTCTGGATATATATATATATATATATATATATATATATATATATATATACACACACACACACACACACACACATCCAGAAATGTCTACAATCGCATATGCCCTTGTTGTTTAAGTGATGATATTACAAACAAGTCGAGTCTTCCATCTGCCAGCAATTGCAGTATCTCTTTTGTTAGCCCTTTTCTCCAAATTTTCTGTTGCTGTGGAATTGGAAAGAAACTGTCTTAAAGGCCAGCTAGACCTCCAGTGCCATGAAATACATTCACTGCCAACATTTGTTTTGTGAACTTGGACTTTGTCTCTCTGAATTCTGTAAACAGGTGCTGTGAAGTAGTTACTTGAATTCTACAATTACATAACTTCATTCACGAGCTATTCAAAACGTTTTGTTAACCAAAGAGATAAAATAACATTCAAATGAATGAGAAGCATGGTTTCCTCCCTAACACTTGTCCGCAACGATCACATTTAGTTGGTTTCTTCCCTATTTGCCCACTAAAAAAACTTGCAAGACTGGAAAGGCTTATGTTCGTTTAAAAAACTTAATGGTTGCATGTGAAGGTTCGGAAAACATCCTTAAGACTGTATCAATACTTTTCAAGTGATGTCAACAGCTATTTCAGTTAAGCAGGAAGACACACATTACTTTGATGATCTTTATTCTTTCAGGTTGACACCTGCAGATCAACTTAAACATTTTGCTTAAAGATGTAACACTTTTCATATTGCAAGCTCTCTTTTAAGTTCTGCACCATTTACGTCTGTCATTACATAGTATCTGTTAAATCTTCAAGCACACACGTTTGTGTTTACACATCCTAATACAGGTTTATAATCCTTTTATCTATGGCTCATGCTACTGTTTATTTAAAAGAAAAGTTTTCCTTATTTGAGTTTTCCTTTATTTGCACTTAGGTGTTTGACAATAACACTAGAAGATACTAGGCTAAGCTTTATGTTTGCAAGATTGCCCTCTAAGTTCATGCAAGAGAAATGAACTAACAGAAAGAATTGTTTCCTCAGGTTTAGTTTTTTTTTATTTTTTTTTATATTGAACAGTTTATTATATGAGATATGTAAGTGGTCATTATTAAAATGGTTACATCACCATCCCATATCATGAATAATAGACTATATTTAAGAAACCTATCTCATCCTTTTAATGAGATGTAATTAGGAATTTATTAATTATATGTATGATTGCACCGCATTTTATGTATTTCTTAGCTTGCATTGTATGTGTGTGTGTGTGTGTGTGTGTGTGTGTGTGTGTGTGTGTGTGTGTGTGTGTACATGTATAAGTGTATATGTATATATATATATATATATATATATATATATATATATATATATTTGTCATTTGTTAACTGGGTTAGTCCATAGAGCCAAAGGCCCATTTTCAGTGGAGACCTGAGGAGAAAATATATATGAAAACCTTACATAAAGCCAAAAAGTGTACAAATACAAAACTGACAATTATATAAAAAGTTAATACAAGATAATATGGCAAGTTATAAGAAACAGCATATCTAAACAATCCTTTCTTGGTTTGTGACTTTTGCTGTGGAGTTGATTGGTAATAGAAGTTTTATTTGAATTTATATTGCATTTGTTATCACTGTTTTTTATTGTTTGTAGCTTGGAAGGGACTGCTTGTTAACAATATTTACTTTGATTCATATTTTGTTGTTTTACCTTTAATTTCACTGTTGGTTGTTAGAAAGGGATATGTTTTAGACAGGCAAGCTCTAGCCACCCCCAGGGACCCAGACAACTTTAAATTTACACAGACTTCAGAGAGGAAAATCCTAAGAATATCTGAACAATCCCATCTTGGTTTGTTATTTATTTATCTTTATTCTCAAAAAGAAGTGCTACTGCGAGCAATAATGAAGGAATTATAACTTTTGTCTGGCTTGTAGGACTTGTATAGTCAGAACAACTTACTGTATTTTATTTAGTTGTATATTGCTGGTGTGATTTTTTTTTTTTTTTTGTCATAGAAGGTGATTTAAGTTCTCTTTGAATTCTCTGGTTACTGATTTTGATCTTTTCTTTTGTAATATTGTATTCATTTGAAGCTGAATATGGATTCCTTAAGTGAGTATGCAATTAACGATTTGCTAATGCACAAATATATTGTACAGTGTAGTAAATGCTATGCATATTTAAATGTAACAGCTGATAACACTGGTGACCTGTGTTCCTCGTGTCAAATGTTGGATGATTTGCTTACCATTGTTAGAAGCAAATCTCGACTTAATTATGATGATTGCACTTGTGCATTTGGCATGGCTTGGAGAACTGTTGTTTCATATATTAATGACTGGACTGATGAACTAAATAATGTTAGGCATAGAACAAATAAAACACATTTAGGAAATGATGCATCTATTTTCTGCAAAGAACATTCATCTCCTATGAAACATGATGAGGCTCCTGAGAACTATGGAATTGTGGATGCAAGTAGTCAGCAATCTGAGGATCCAGTTTGTTTACAAGGAAACAAAAACAGAAAGAAAGGAAGAAGTTCTCAACAAATAACAAGGAAGAAAAAGAAACTGACTAATGACTGTAAAGGAAAGAGAATACCTAGTAAAAAGGACACTGCTTTGTTATGTGACACACTGGTGACAGGGAATGATGATATTTGTCTATCAGAAAACCTTCGGTCTACAGAAAAAGGCATCATCTTTCCAATGGAGAAGGTAGAAAAAAGAGGCAAGAGGCAGGTGAAAAGGAAGAAATCAAAACTGAACGTGGAAGGATTGAAGAACAGTACTGTAAGAAAAAAAGGAGAAAGACAGATGTTGACTACATGGCTCAAGCTGTGCATTTACAATACCAGCTGGATGAGAATTTAATACACAATGAAAACAGTGAGATTAATAAGCCTAATAGTGATGAAGATCTATCCTTTGTAACAACTGATAGAGCAGACGTTACTGTATTAGTAGCTGCAGATTCTTCAGAGCTGGCCAGCAAAGATATTCTTGTAACTGGAGATCAGTTATTAGAGGAACTGATATGTATATTTGCAAAGATGATAATGAACATCAACTAATGCTATGCTTGCAAGGAGCAAAAATAGATGTGATGCAAGCCTTGGAATACCTTAATGTAAGGAAGTACGGATCCGTGTTTATTCATGTTGATACAAATTATGTCAACTGCAAGGATTCTCTGACTGTTAGTAGGGAACTGATAGCCCTCTTAGATAGTATAGCTTGTACTGGTGTTAGGACGTATTTTTCACAAATCACCTGTAGAAAGGACAGTCAGGTCACTGAATGAAAAGATTTTTTGGGTAAACACCTACATGGAAAAAATGTCCTGTTTTAAAAAATGTAAATGTGTAGAGCATCCCAGCCTTGTTTTGGGCACACATATTCAGTCAGGATGGTGTGCATTTGTCTACATCAGGGAAGAGAATTTTTGCAGCAGATGTGCAATATTTGACAAACACTAGCCAGGATTTTTGCCATGTGGAAAATTTAACAGCCCACAGATAGCAACATTTGATGGATCTCTGATGGTTGTTAATGCTAGGAGCATTAATCATAAAGTTTTTTTAATTCATTGTTAATGTTAGGAGCATTAATAATACAGTTTTTTAATTGGAAAAATTGCTACAGTTCAACAGTATTGATGTTGTTATTGTTTGTTTTGTAAAACATGGTTAAAGAACAATGACTGGAAACCAGTTCTGTCAGTGTAAAAATGTTTTTACTGCAACAAACATTCTAATAAAAAATCAGGTGGAGGTGTTATGATAGGGATTAAAGATAGCTATGAGACCTGTGATTATTATATGTTCAATGATAACACCAACACTATAGACTGTGTAACTGTGACAATAAAGACAACCCTGGAACATATAACAATTGTTGGACTGTATAGACCACCAAAGTCAAGTGCAGATGACCTAGAGGAATTCATATATTTCTTACATGAAACACAGGAGGGAAGAATAATATTAGCTGGGGACTTAAATTTACCAGAAACAGACTGGAATAATATTGATTGTACAATGTTAATAATGAAATTATTCACGGCATAAATTCAGAAATAACAATGGCTTCAGATTGAAAAAAAAAAAAAACTACCAGGGGACAAAACATACTAGACATTGTTTGTGTTCCCAATGAAATTACTGTAACTTCAAGTCAAGTTTTACCATCATTGATGCGCAGTGATCATGGGGTTATAAAGGTTAATTTGTTGCTAGATAATTCTTCCAAACTGAAATCTAAGCCAATGCACAGAAGGTTAAATACAGATTATATGGAAGCAAAACAGTCACTATGTAAAACTAACTAGAGTGAGGTGTTCAGTGGAAAAACTGCAGATGGAATGTGGAAAGTTTTGAAAGAGAAATTATTTGAGTGCAAAAAGTAAAAAAAATATTTAAGATCAGGATCTAGGCATGCAACGTCAGGGGGTTTATTTCCATAAGAACAAGATACCTGATTAAGGTGAGAGACAAAAAATATAAGAAATGGAAGAGAGGTCAAACTACAACTTTGAACACTGAAATAAATAAGCTGGACAAACAGATTAAGCATAGTGTGAGACAAGATCAAGAAAAATTTGAAGAAAATGTATATAAAGATATTGAGCATAATAGGAAAATGTGGCAAGAGTAAAGACACACAAATTCATTAACTGTGTGCAGATTCTAAAATCTATATTCAGACACAACAAATTATAGATATATTTACAAAATCTTATGCAAAAGTTTGGCTCCACAAAAGGGGTGTTAAGTTGTTCTAGTGACATCCAGGTATACCCCAGATACTGGATTCAAATTAGATTATATTGAAAAAGAAGTGCGCACACAAACTGGATCCAAACAAAGTGCAAGGAGGAGACAGAATTAGTAACAATGACCTGAGAACACTTTAGCAAGAACTTACAGTACCATTATATCTATTATTCACTAGGTCATATAAATATGAGAAGATTCCTCAAGATTGGAGACATGCGCTTATTAAACCTGTTTTTAAGGGAAAGGGGAGTAGGACCAACCCAGAGTCATACAGACCCTTAAGTCTACTGTCATCTTATAGAAAAATAATGGAGGAGGTAATATTGGATAAGTTATTGTCAGAAACGGATAGGTTGGGACTTGAAACCATATATTAGCATGCATATGTTGAAAACAGATCTATTACCACCTGTAATATGATGTTCTATAACAATATAATAACAGCTATGAATGAAAAATTGTGCTGTGATGTCATTTATATAGATTTAACTTCAGCATTTAACAGGATCATACACATAACACTGATCAATAAATTAGTACAACTAGGTACTGATGTACTCTTGATAAGATGGATAGCTGCATGGCTTACAAAAAGGACATGGCAATTATCTTATAGCAACTGGATAGGCAAAATCCTTGGTTACAGTCAATGTGTCCCACAGGGCTCTGTCCTAGGCCCTTACTTGTTTAGATTGTATCTTTCAGGCCTAACTTTTTCATCTGAGATGTTCTACAGTCTATATGCAGATGACTTGAAATTAGGTAAACTGATTACATGTGGTACTGATAAGGCATGTCTGAAAAATAATTTGACTAAATTGACAATTTGGGCACAGGAGAATAAAATGCTGATAATTACATTAAAAACTAAGCATATGAGATTTGGTTGGCATAAATTGAAAGGTGAATGCACACAGTGATTGAAACTGTAGACTTATTTGAAGACCTGGGTATATGGATAGATTCAGCTATGAGTTATTCTAATCATATCAACCAATTGGTTAATGATAGTTGTAGAACTATAGGTTGTATAAAAAGATTCATAAAGTCTAGGAAATCACAAATAATGAAGTCATTGTTTGTTAGTTACATTAGACCCAAACTTGAGTATGGGATAACAATATGGAAACCCTATAGGAAAACAAGCATGAGTAAACTGGAAAGAGTACAGCAGAAATATACTAAGGGCATCCAAGGATGTGAAAATCTAAGTTATTATGAAAGACTAAAATATCTGAACTTGTACAGTGTCTCTTACAGATATCTAAGAGGAGATCTTATTCAGGTATATAGGGCATTTAGGAACAACTACCTCTGAGAATGTTTGGGGTTATCAAAAAGTACTAGAGAATCATCAGATAACCTATGTAGAAGATTCTATAGGAATGAGAAGTGTACTAACTGGTTCTCTGACAGAGTAGCTGATGCTTGGAACAGACTACCAAATTATATTAAAGCAAGTACTAGTTTAGATATTTTTAAGAACAGCCTGGACATTTATTATGAGAACAGGTGTTTTGGTATATTGGTAAGCTAGAAGGGCATTTATGTCTGTGTTTGAAATATTTGTATGTATGAATGTATGTATGTATGTATGTATGTGTAGATATAGGCTAGAGTGAATACCAGAAGAAGAAAATACCTTTGTTAGTCTTGAGCAAACATGTTATTATGTATGTATGTATGTATTATATATTATATTAAAAGTAGCAATCTAGATAGGCAACATAGCACAGAGGTGTTGCTATTTACAGAGAAGATACATACAATGAAGCCACGGATTGCTTCTCAGTGGGCTGATACAGTTTATTGAAGCTATATACCTAAGCGATAATAAGTTTTAGGGTAGAGAGAGGTGGATGGGGAGGTGATTAGTTGGGGTCCTGGCATTGGCAGGAGCTTAAGTTTATAAGGTAGTTTTTCAGTTCTGTTCTGAAGCTGTTAGTGTATTTGATATTTCACATACTTGTGAGAAGTTTATTCCAGGCTTCCTCTTTCTTTTTCTCTCAATGCATTCTGACTGGATGTTTTAATGTTACCCTTTCTGCAGTGAATCTTTCCACTGTATTCTGAATTTTGCTATGCAGTCATTTTGTATATAATATTGTTGAAGTAGCGCGGCCGCAGTGGTGTTGTGGTTAGCGTTGCTGCCTCACAGCAAGAGGTTCCCTGGGTCGATACTCGGCTGGGGTGCCTTCTGTGCAGAGTCTGCATGTCCTCCTTGTAGTCACGTGGGTTTCCTCCAGGTGCTCCGGTTTCCTCCCACATCCCAAAGACATGCTGTAGGTGGATTGGACACTCTAAATTGGCCCTAGGTGTGAGTGCATGTGTGCCTTCTGTGGAAGGTTGGGTGCTGGGCTGGCAACTCAACACCGTAAAACTTCACTGCCAATCATGAGCAGACAAGGTGATCCACTGTGGCGACCCCTAACCAGGAAAAGCCGAAAGAAGATTGTTGAAGTAAATACCACAATGCATTTTCTTCTCTTTGAGCTCAGGTCATGGCTGAAAAGAGTCAATCAACAAGTTCAATTATCCAATGAACAAATAGTAGATTAATAAATATAAATTTATACATGTTGCATGAACACAAATACTGACAGATTAAACAAAGCACTACCCTAAGAAAGCTAAACTGGTAAACTGGTGATTTTCAGATAACTGAAAGTATTGTCTAGAAAGCTGGTTAATTCTTGCTGGACAATTTTGAGAATGTAAGTATTAAAACACACTGCTGGTATATTACCTTGTAGGGGTGAGAGTTATTCTGACATTTAACCCCTACTGGTCAGGATGGGCTTTGTGCTCAGAATATACAGAATTAACTGCTCATGCCAGGAGGTAGTAAATCTAAACCAAGGACAGGTAGACTTTTTTTTTTAAGTAGAATGCCACAAATCATAATATCTTTTCTTGTAAGACATGTAAGTACCAGAGAGGTAACGTGTGGGAGAGAAACTATATAGAGTGCTTGAATATGCTTTTTAATAAATTATGTTTGTTATTGACTATAATCAATAAATGTACTCAGATTTGCAAGAAATCCTGCAGGAAAAGTAAAAATGATATCTGTGATCAAGCTACTGTCCTGATTTACATACCATAACTCCAATATTATTCCTATTTATATAGTTACATTTTTGTTTTCAACAACTTATAAGATCTCCAAGCATGTTAAATTACATAATGTGTAGTGGTGACATGAAAGAGGTACACGTTTCTTTAATGCATGAAAGACTTAGTTGTTCAAATGCTGTCAGCCTTTAAATAATTTAATTTTTAATTGATAGACAAGTGCATTGATGCTTAAATGCTAACTAACTGCTAAAGCTGCTGTTTTCAGTAGGTCTGTGTCTTATTGTAGTTTGTCTGCTTTAGCTCTGTTTGAACAGCTGTACTAATTCCCAGGTAGGTCTTAGGAGTCCTACTATCTGCTTATCCTGCATCCTCCCGTCCGGAATATTAAATACTTTTCCAAGTTCCGTGATCCTTAAATGACAGGTTCCTCAAAAATTCATCCATTCATTTACAACACTTTTACTTGACTTTTCTTTACTTAAGATATGTGGCCTGCACTATATAGTTCACTTGATAAGCCGCTGATTTCTCACTTACTACCATACTAGTGAAGGAATATTTACTTAAGAAAATCTTTTTTTTTCTTTTGTAATAGTGTTTAGAGACGTATAGAGAAATAACAGTCCTAATAGAACATCCAGTTAGCAATGCAGATTAGATGATTGCAAAATGTTGTACTTTTCTGCCCTATAATTAAGTCGTAATTAATGAGGTGAAGGTTATGCAGTATTTACCAAATCCTGTACTCACATGAGAACAAAGTCTAAGTGGACTAATGATACCCTAAGGGATATTTTTTGCACATGTGGCAGAATGACTGTATTGTGTCCTCCTTGACTTTATCTGTAATGGGGGATGCTATGTAGGCTCCTTCCCCCATGTCCTTATTCCTTCATCTGTCTCACAACGTGTATCCTACTACTCTTCTGGGGCACATTTCCATCTCCTCAAACATCCTCGTCTGCACTGCCTTCACTGCCTAGATATTTACACCATACAGAAGCACTGGTCATACAGCTTACATACCTGTCAGCCTCTGATTATTTATAAACCATAACACACTGGCCTTTAAAAATCATAACATTGGACTTTAAAAATCATAGCACTGGCCTTTAACAATCATAGCAGATTGTCAGAAAGAGGAGCACTTGCTATTTCCCACCAGAAAGTCTTATATACTATAGCCAATATACCAAGAGATAAGGAATCTTTCTATAGGCTTGGTTTATTTATTTAAAAAGTATGCACTCATAAACAGGTCTGATTTTCTGAAGAAAATGACTACATCCAGGAGGAGCAAGGCTAAATATGAGAGCTAAAAGCATAGTGCTATGACAAAATCATGGCAGCTGAAAGGTATGCATCTTGCGTTTCAACATCTTTGGTATTCTTCTGTCACATACTATCCTTGACACTTTTTGCCAGTTGCTCTCACTGTAGCTTTGACCTTCTCATTCAGGCTTCCCTTCACCTAAGATAGACCAGTTAGATACTTCAAAGTGCTAAACCATTCCATTTCCCCTTCCTTCTTACTTTTAAGGTTCTGATTTCCCACACTTGCTGCCATAACTTGTGTCTTGTCTGCATTGAGCATCATCCCATATGCTTTCAGTTTTGCATTCCAGTACCTATTATTAGCTGAAGCTCCTGTTCAGACTCTGCTTGTAATGCTACAATCACCTGCATACAGCAGCGTTGTTGATCTGTTCTGTCTGACCTGTTTGCTAATGTAGTTCATCACCAATATGAACAGCAGTGGGCTCAGACATGAGCCTTGTTGCACAACCACTCCCACTGGCAACCACTCTTTGAGTCCAAACTCTAGTCGCACTTCTGTCATTGGCTCCCTGCATGTACCCTGTGCTAATTCTACCAATGATTTCAGGACTTTGAACCACTGCAGGCCTGCCCAGCTCAGCTTTCATAGGATTTTATTATATGATTTTTCCTCATCTAGGAATGATTAGTCAGACTCTTTCCTCATCTCCAGCTTCGTCTCCACTATCTGTCTCGCTGCAAGCATTGGGTCAGTTCTACTACACCTTGATCTGAATGCCATCTGCTCATCTCCTATCTTACTTTCTACTACTCTGCACATTTATTTATCAGTCACTCTCCCCAACATTTTCTTGCAGTGTCGCTCGAGCTTAAAGCACCTGTACTAACCACAGTTGTGAATAGCCCTTTTGTTCCTGTACACCGGCACTAAAATGCTTACATGTCAATCATCTGAAACATTCCTCTTTTGTCATACAGTGATGTATATGCTCTGAGACGTTTCTCTCCTAATACACCCAAATTCTTAATTATATTTGTAGCGACTTCATGTGCTTCTGCTGCTTTCCCTAACATTTTCTTCCTTAGTGCACTTTGTACCTCTTCTTGGATTGATTCTAATTTCTCTTTCATCATTGACAGTGCTTGGAACAATATAGCTTCTGTAGTGTTTTCTTCATTCAGAATCAATTTCAAGTACTTCATCCATCTACCACTGATGTACTGTGGACAAGTGAGCAGACTGTTGTTGATACCACTTAAGAACGGTATCTGCTGACTATCTTATTTACCTTTGCATTGGTACCTTACAAACGGATTGTACCATCTGCTGGGTCTTTCTCCAGAAGAGGTTAGATTTTCTCTGACACCTTATTCTTTGCCATTCCAACTGCTTGCTCGGTCTGTTCATTAGATGATTAGTATTCCCCATTTGCCTGGTGCAGCCTTCCTATCTCCCATTTCATTTTGTGTTCCTTCTTTCTTCTGATAACTTCCTGGATGTCTGCATTCTACCATCAGCTGCATTAATATGTCTGCATAAAATGGAGGAAAGCAGAGCTACATTAATTGTTGAAAGCATTGATTTAATTAATTAAGGGGAGTGTCTTCTAAGTATGGTAAAGTCACTTTTTTAGATTTGTTCACTTGTGCACAGTAGTGCAAAACCATGCTACACTTAGTGCTTTCTGCTTTCTGTTTTGTCTGTGGTTTTATAGTTGATATCTTGTGTTTCTTTACTTGGTTGTCAACACCCTTTTTGTCATTCTGTTGCACAAAAATATTGAAAGAGAGCAGTGTACTAACTACTCATTCTTTTTTATGTTCATATAGTTAACAGCTTGTGCTTCGTAAGTTAGTCAGCTGTGCATTATAGTGTCAAATAGTGTTTTATTAGCAACTGTACACACTTTCCAACACAGTATTCGTTTTACTGAAAAAAATTAATGGAAAGAAAGACAATGTTTGTACAGAATGTTTTATTAGTGTGCATTTTAAATGACTGCCCTTTGTGTGTGTGTGTGTGTGTGTGTGTGTGTGTGTGTGTGTGTGTGTGTGTGTGTGTGTGTGTGTGTGTGTGTGTGTGTATATACATATATATATATATATATATATATATATATATATATATGTGTGTGTGTGTGTGTGTGTGTGTGTGTGTGTGTGTCTATGTATAATATATATGTGTGTGTGTTATGTATGTATATATTTATATAGGTCATGGAGCACTCTGATTACACTCTGTTATTCAGACATACACAAATCAGTTAAGTACTAGAGGGCTGCAAGACCTGACATTAACAGATCTTAAGCACCCCCTGCTAAAGTTGCTAAGGTCTAAAATCTCCCAGTACTGACCAGCAATTGGCAGAGATAGAATAAACCATTTGGTTCTGGCTGCTGTCCATACTAAAAAGGTGTCCCTTCCTCTTCCAACTTTGAAAGTAGCTAGAATAACAGGATGTGTGTTCGCCTGCATTTTGTCTGAAGGCTATAAACTCTGAAAATCAACTGTATATCACTATTCAGTGACGTCAGTCATCCATGAATTGTCTGAAAACCACTGACTTTATGAGGAACAGACCAAATAAATGAGGCATAAATCTGGACATTCTGTGAAAATCTGGACAGTTTAGAGGCATGGGAGGTAAATATAAACATAACGGACTGTGTGCTACACTGCTTTTCTGACAGCACTCACTAAGTGGTGAAGTGCTTTATGGTTTTGAAAGCCAGCAAAACACAGCTTTTTTTTTAACTTTTTTCCTCAAACTAGTAGTACAGTAGTACACAGAGAAGATAAAGCTCCATATAGTAGTACAAAGAGTTAAGATCAGGACTGCGATTGTAACCCTAAATTAAGTTTTCTCAACATGGATGCCAGGATTCACCTTTCAAGCTTCGCTGTTGATCCATGGCTCAGAGACATAAAATATGGGTTATAATTGGTATCTCAGTCTTAATCCTCTAGTGATATATTGTTAATCTTTCTTAGTTAGTAATGATCCATGTTGCTATATAGTAGAAGGAGCCAGATTACTAATTGTAGCAAGTATTTTGTGCCGTATCATGAAAGGAAGATCTTTATTACATGTAGCTAATATTGGATGTGTTTTAGGTTACTGCTTCACTTTTCTCAGTTAGTCAGTTATGCAAAATATTATAAGGCAGCACTGCATTAATTACAACAATTTTTTTTTTTTTCTTTATTTTTGTCTCCTAGATTTCTTTTTATATCAGTGTTTGTTTTACAATCGATCACTATTTACTTTCTTGGCTTTGCTACTTTTCATTTTTCAAATCTAGTGCAGTACTATTAAGGCGAAAATGTAAAGGGAACTGTATGAATAGCGTTTATGTACTTTTGTGTCTTTCATATCTGCTTTGGTGTTTTTCCACTAATAAACTATTGTGTGTTGGATCTGTTTGGCCTCCGGTGTCTATATTTGGATTGCAGTACTATTAAGTAACCAAGGTTAACAAATCACTGTTCACATTAATCACTAATATACATGGAATAGAGAACGTATGACTTTATTTGTCCTTGTCCCACAATCGTTAAAATTCAAGAGTCAATTTAAGTAGTAACTGATTTTAGAAAACAATATATTCTAGTTGAGAATGAGCTTTACTTTCAGAAAATTAGGGTAGCAATCTTTATGTGCAAACAGTTCACCAAAGAAGTGTTAGTTCTTTGGGAAAATATGAATGTTTTAATTGGGCATGAACAGGGGAATAAAATACAGTTTTATCCTAGATTTTTGTTGACATATATTTTGTCCAGGCTGGTGATATAGAATTTCTAGATTTATTTGTGCAGTATTTATACACAACTACTGATTTATTGAAATTCTTATGAAATGTTCTCTGGATAGTATTGACTTTTTGAAAATTAATATATATCATAATGAGACAGGTTATGAATAGTGTCATATGTAAGAAAGATTGCAAGAACAGTATTCTCAGTGCCTGTTACTTCTTTTTCTTTCTAAAGTGGCCAAATTTCATTCTTTTGTTATACCTGAGTTGTAGTCCTTAAGCTCATTTCCCCTTCCCTGAACACCTCCCTTTCATATCTGTGAAAGTGGCAAATTTGAGCTGTTTGCTGCTGTGATTGATAGCTCACAGCAGGAGACCAAGTTCATGTGGTGAGAATACTGTTTCTGTCTTTTCTAATTTCTCCAAATCTTTTGGGTTTCTAATACCATGACGGGAATGGACCCCATTCCTAAATCAAAGTATGATTAAAGTTCATGAAATTAGTATTGATTCAATCTTTGATGTCAGCCAGTAGTGCTCTTCGCAGCACCCACAATGTGCCCAGTAATGACTCCTGCACTTCGTATAGAGTTACATGTATTGCTAGCATATCTAAATATGATTGTAAATTCTTTTTTATAAGACCCATTGCTCCTACTACTATTGGAACTGTCTGGGCATCTTTCTTCGACATTGCTATCTTTTCTGCCTGCAAATCCTGATATTTTATGACGTTGTGTCTCTCTGTACACACTGCACTCACTGGGTGTGGCGATTGCAATGATCAATGCTACTTTTGTCTTCTTTTCTTGGACCGCTATATCCAGTTTTCTAGCATCTATCTTTTGAACTGTTGGTAATGGGTGATGCCATGTGATGTAGACTTCATCATTTTCTATGATGCTTTGTGGAATACTGTTCTGTGTGACTATCCCTGTTTGTCTTTTAAGTAGTCATTGAAAAGCAAGAAATTGTAATTAAACCTGACTGGCTAAACAAACTATGATGTAATATTTTAAAGCCAAATACTGCACTGCAGAATACTTGGAGGTAGACTAAAAAATCTGTGTGCCGCTCCCCATGTGGCCAGACTCTGGAATTACATTTAAAAATATAAAAAAAAAAGTATATAGATTGCAAAAGTAGTGTGAAAATGTAAGAAACATCAATACTTAATAAAATAAAAGATTTTTTTGCAGTTTATGAATGCGGTTTTCCTTTAAATGTGCTTTATCAGTCACAGATTGCCACTACTGCACATAGTGTAGCCTGAAGTCTGAACAAAAGCAGGGCTTTTAAGCTTAGTCCTCAGATGCAAATGAACAAGACAACACAGCTCAAATTTAGTCTTTTTTTCTTATTAAAAATTAGTTGGCTTACCCTTTAATCAAACCCTGAGTACCAGAAAGAAATAAGATATTTTCATTTTGCTCTTCAGAATTTCTGTCAGCATTTGAATTTGCATTTTCTACACTAGTTTCTGTAAAATTGCATATTTCATCTGGCATTTTTGGTTTGTTTACAGTGTTTTTTGAGGGGCCAATTCAGTGAGTTGGGGGAGGGAAAATTAACATCAAAGGCTCTAATTCTAGTTAAAGTATTAAAAACTGTGATTGCAACACAGACCATCTCAGCCCAAGTCTTTTTCCCAGTTAGGGGTCGCCACAGCAGATCAACTGTCCGCTCAAGATTGGCAGTGGAGTTTTTACAGTGTCGAGTTGCCAGCCCGGTGCCCAACCTTCCATGGAAGGCACACACATGCACACACTCACACCTAGGGCCAACTTTTTAGAGTGTCCAATCCACCTACAGCATGTCTTTGGGATGTGTGAGGAAACTGGAGCACCCAGAGTAAACCCACGCGTCCACAGGGAGGACATGCAGACTCCACACAGAAGGTACCCCCGCCGAGGATTGAACCAGAGAACCTCTTGCTGTAAGGCAACAATGCTAACTGCTGCACCAGCGTGGCTGCCCCACCACTGTGGCTGCCCAAACCATCCATCTCAGCCCAAGCAACACCTATTAATTACAAGAGTCAGATTTCTCACACTTGAACACTGAACTACAGGTGTTATTTTGAAAAATACATTTAAATCAACTACATTTTCAAGCCTGTTATTCAGAATGCAATATTATTAAAATGCAATACCAGAGTGAGACATCAATAAAAATCAAAGGAAACAAAGTAATGAAATATATGGTCTTGGTACTGTTGTAAGCTGATGTGAGAGGTAACCACAGTAAATGATCCTCTCATCACAGATGTTTTTTCTCTGTTCCTCTAAAAATTACATCAGGGGGTAAAAGTATTGACTGTAAAACAAAATCATGCAGCATGGCAGCCCCTTTCAGGCCATTTTGGGGTAAAACAAATTAGAAAATAACAATATTCACTTGCTTTGATACAGAGACATTAGTAGCACAGAAAAGTTCCATGCATGCTGAAAAACATTTTTTTTTCTGTTTCAGGTAAGGTTTTCCTTTAAATATTGCTTTTAGAGGGTTATTTTGTATAAGGTTGAGAAAATACCTGTAAGCATGAAACTACTTCCTGTTTTAATGGATTATTTTTGGCTCCTAATAACATTCTTATCTAGAAGTGTCTCTTGACGAATTGTTTTACTACATGGTAAAAATAAAATACCCCACAGATCATTCTGTGTTATTGCATGCTAATCGAATATTACCAGTGCTGTGGCTTGTCCATAGCAAATGCATTTTTTCACTCCTTTTCCATGGCTGGCCATCAGTTGCCAGCAGCTCAGCTTTGCTCTTAGTGTCTCCCAGGCTGAGCCCAATGCAATTTTGGGGATGGTGACGGGAAATTGAGAATGGTAGAACACTGCCTACTGCTGCCTGGGATTGTGCCCTAAGGAGCCCCTTTCACCCACAACAGTCTTGCAAACTCTGCATTTGCTGCCCACAGGAGATACATACATGCTTCTGGTTTACTATCAAAATGTTGATGATGGGTTCGGCGAACACAGACATGATGAAAGGCAGTTGGCTGATGTCTGTGTTGCTGAACTTAGGGAGAGATAGAGTACATATCAACGAATGCAACTGTGCATTTGCTGATATGTACTCGATGTTATGCATAGAGATCGCAGTACAGTGCGGATTAGGAAATGTATCCCTTTCCTCACTGTAGTGCGATCTCAGAGTTGGAACATATAATTTGCAGGGGGGCTTGCTTCCCTGCTAAAACGTGAATGCTAGTGAAGGAGTTTAACTTATGTTTGTAGCTGCACTGATGTCATGTTCGATATTCAGCATAAATGTCAAATCTGCTGAATTCATTCAACAGATTTGGCATTTATGCCTAATTAGTATTCAGGAATTTATGGTTTCTGTTCAATGTTACGGATGTTTTTTTTTTTTTTTTATTTTGGGATTTTGATAGTAATCCCAGGCTTCCACATATAAGTATCTTCTCAACCAAGCAGTATATACCACTAGTGCAGAGCTTACCCAGTGCATAATGCTGCTATTGTAGCAAGCCTAGAAAGCCTTCCCTTCCACAGGCTTGGCAAGCTGCTGTCAAACTCGTATCCCACCCAATAATGCCCCTCCAGAGCCCATACTGCTAACTGAGCCCAGATTCTCTGTGCCATGGTGCTGAAGTAATGCATGCTATATGTTTAAATAAAAACTGCTGTTGCGTACTTGGTACCTGAGAACTTGTGTAATTAGATCTGAGGTCATATGTTCTATACACTTGGGTCAAGAGAAGTGCTGAGCTGTTTACTGATAACCATTTGAAGGTGAATTAAATCAGATGGCTGAGGCAGTGGTTTTACAGAGCTAGAAAGCTTGAGCACATATTGATGCTGTATTTTGGGAATCACTACCCAATCCTTATATGTATGCTAAGTCCAACTTATAATTCCAAACACGTTTCCATATGCCTGGAGAGGTCAGGAACATGAAGTCTGACTAGACCCTGTTCAAGGAACTGAATAACAGTGGCAAGGAGCAGTTGCCAAAATGAGACTGCTGCTTGCCATGACATTAACACTAGGACTGAATGGTCAATACCATTGGTGAGGGAAGCTGTCGGGTTAAAGAAAAGGTATTGTTGTGCACTGTTGATGGGAGACCCTAAATATAAATTATAGGTAATCACCAAGCCAGGGAGGCAGTAACTGTGACAGTCACTGAAGTAAAAGCACAGGTGTGGGAAGAGTTTGGTGAAGTCAAGGAGAATGACTTTGTTGGTCAATCTGAAAGAGGTTTTGGCAAACGAACCAAAGATTCAGGACAGAAGGCAGAATATTTCCCAATCTGTTCTCAGGAATGATGGAGAAACACTGACCATAACTGGAAAGATTGCTGATAGGAGGAAGGAGCCATATGAAGAATTCCTGAATAAGGTGGGCATGTCTTCCTCTAAGGAGACAAAGGCAAAAGCATTTACACCAATGCATGACTGCAGAACTGCATGGGATCCAGATGAAAATGCTGAAGGTGCTGAACATTGCTGAGGTGTTGTGGGTACTTTTCAATATTGTATGGAAACCTATGGAAGAACTTCTGGATTGATAAACTGGGGTAGTGGTCACCATTTTCATAAAAGGGCCAGAGAGATATTTCATTTGAGGCAATATCACAGATCTCAGTCTCTCTGTCAAAGCAATGCTAAGGCACTGAAAGAGGGTTTGTCTGACATTTAAATCTCTGTTTCAGGAGTAGCAGTGGGTTAATACCTTGCTCTTGCACTGATTCTGGAGGTGTCATGGGACTTTATAGGTTCCTAGGTGACTATCAGTCTGCAGACTATTACAAGTTTGTTGACTAACCAGAGGCCGAAATCAAACTCTGTTCATTGTATCTCTGAAGTTAAGACCTTAACCATTATGCCAACCCTCCCCCAATTATACCAATACATATTAGATGATTTTATGAACCTGGACAAGCTATTTAACTGTAGACCTCAATATGTCTAATGGGAATTGCTACAATGGTATGGGGTCCCAGGGCAGTTGCCCATTACATTTCCTCTCTATTTTTCAGAATTGAGAGCTGTGTCCACATTCTTTATGTGGAATATGTTCAATGCAGGCATAGGACACAACACCAAGGCACAAGAAAAGCCTGGAGGGGATTAAGTTTGGGGATGTAAAGGCTGCATGTTTGTTGTTTGCAGATGGCATTGCCCTATTAGCCTCCAGTGACTGTGATCTCCTATGTGCTTTGGACTAATTTAGTACTGAGTGCAAAACAGTCTGTATGAAAATCAGTATCTACAAATCATAAATTTTGGCTCTGTATTGGAAACTATGGTTTGCTCTCTCCAAGTGTCAGAGCAGGAGTTATTTCACATAAAAGAGATGCACACAAGGTTAAGGGTAATGCGGGCTGGGAGACTGAACAACTTATTGGCATCATGGTGGCAGTAGAGAAGACATTGTATGGGATTGTTGTATGGAAGCAATTGTTGAGTCATAGCCTGAACCTTTCAGTTTACCAGTCAGTATCTATCACTATCCTCACCTGAGGTAGAGACAAAAAAGATGACATCACAGAAACAAGTAGGAAAAATATGCTCCTTCACAGAGTAGCAAGGATCTGTGTATGATGCATTGCTGAGTCAAAGTTTTCAATTATTTATTTACTGGCTTTAATTAAACATAGGCTTGTTCATTTCAAAGTGGTAGAGAACTGGCAGGGTTTTTTTGTGTGGTTCAAGCTTTATCACCATATATAACTGTGGTGCATCCAAGGAGTTTTTATTCACAAGTTAGAGCAGCGAAGGAGTGCAGAAGGGCTCTCCATGCAGACCTGTATTATGTGCTTTAATAGGTTCAAGTGAATGGACTGGTTTGGTGCTGTTTTTTAAGTGAACACAATGTGAGAATAGTGTTTGATGGAGACTGGTAAGTGTAGCTTTGTTCCTCTTTAGAGATATGTGTGGTAAAAGGTGAGTGGCTCTGTGATGTCATGCTAGTTTGTGTGTGTGTGTGTGTGTGTGTGTGTGTGTGTGTGTGTGTGTGTGTGTGTGTGTGTGTGTGTGTGTGTGTGTGTGTGTGTGTGTGTGTGTGTGTGTGTGTATTGGAAGTTTGGTGCTTTTGTATGATTTGAATGTTCAATGTGGGTATATTTTGATATGGTGGGGTTAAATGTTGTTCTCATTGATGGCAGTGGTAGTCAGTTAAGTGATACAAACCTCAATCTCTGTAACAAGAGTGAGGAGCCTAGCAAACTGGGCCTCCAAATGGAGTCACTGCATTTATTTGATGATAGGAGACAGCCAAAGTTGTTTGAGCATATTGTGAACAGTACTTTACAAGGGAGGTGTGCCCAGCAGAGATACTCCTCGAGCAGGTCTAGGACATGTTAAACATATTAATATCTCTCAACTAGCCTCAGTACACCTAGGAATCCCACAGTATAAGGTAAAGACTCTTGTTTGAGAAAAAAAAGCCTGATTTCCCTTGCTCACCTTGCTACCATCATGACACTCAGCATGCAAAGCAGTATAGAAGATGATGATTATGAAGATGATGATGATGATGGTGATGATGATGATGTTGGCACTGACAGTGTGTAAAAACTGCAGTGGAAGCCTAAGAAACCAAAGCATTCTGAACAATATAGTGGAACTTGTGTGGCAGTTTGCTCGGATAATTAAGGCTCGGAATTGTTAAGCTGTTTCTTGTAGTCAATGATACAGGGTCTGATTCCTTTCATTTTTATTTACCTACTGTGTGACTCTGACGAAGTCCATTAATCAGACAGTGTTCTTGGGTTATTCCTGACAAGGGGCACTTTTGTCCAGTGGGTTTACCTGATTACCAAATGAATAGCATAAAAGAATTGCTGCAAAGAATCTTTCTCTTTTCTCGATATGTGGCACTATAGGACCTGATTTTATTAATTTTAAGATGTAAGGTTAGCATTACTCAGAGATACTCCGGTATATGAGTTGTAATTGAATGTTTCATTATCTGCACCTTACAGCTTAATACTGTAATATTTCATATACTGAATATTGTCTGAAAAAACATGTGGATATTTTGAATGTACTGTAAATTTGGGAATGGTACTTTCAAGGAAAGAAATAATTCTATGCCCATGGTAGGTGAAACACTTGATGTTCTTACAGGACCATTTGCATATATCCAATGGGCCTCCATTACAGAAGGTTTAAGGTATCAGCAGTGAAAACTCTACCTTGGCGGCTTTTTTTTTTCCTTGTATTTTTTACTGAATGGTTTATCTGTGTGATTTTTTTTACCCTTTGGTTTGGATGTTGGTTGAGATATTTTGCAGGCATCTTAAAGTTTATGACCATACTCTGGGTTTAAACACCCTGTGTTTGCAAAGTGTAACCAAGCAATCTACTTATATTCTGCAGATGAGGTTAATAAAAAAAGGCTGAAACCTGCATGTTTATAGCTAGTGATGTTTGGCTTCTTTAGTCTGAATGTATCCATAAAGACTTAAAAAGGAAAAAAGTCATGGCCATTCAAAAGCCATGACTCTGAACACGATGTCCTTAAGTGTTCATTTGCATATATCCCATGGGCCTCCATTGCTGGAGGTTTAAGATATCCTACAGTGAAATCTCTGTCTTGGTTGTTTGTTTGTTTTTTCCTTGCAGTTTTTAATACCCAAGAAGAGATATAAATAATGGCAAAATGTACAGGAATTGGGACATGGGCATGGTGATTCAATGCTGGTAATGTAGTCTTCATAGGATGTGGATAGAAGAATACATGCATAAAGTGAGCTTGTATAAGAGGCCCAGGGGTGATGCAGATGCTTAAGTCAGTCATTAGAATAGGGGCTAGGGCCTCATAGAATATGCTATCATTGTTGGGATGCCAGTGTTGGCACAAACTACCTCCCTGGCTGCCTGGATGATTGCCACATAGTCAGCTCTTGCTACCATAGTCGTAACTCCCCAGTGAAAGAGGAACAAACAAGCTGAGACTGTTAAGGTAAAGACTTGAGAGTTGACAGATCTGAAGGTAAAACGAATATAGACAAAAGCTGTAGAATTATATTTTTAAAGAAATGTTTGGGATAGTTTTGAGAAATGTCTCCTGATACACTAAAGGGAGTATGCTATGAAAATAAACTTTCCAGTCTGTCAAATAATTCATCTCCATGTAGCTAAAACAGACCCACCCCACCGCCTTTTGTATTTAACACATTCGCTAGTAACATTACATTTTATATGAGTTTCAGCACTTCAACTTTGTTAGTTGTACTTTTCTTCTCTCCCAGATACATACATTATGCTATCAGTGAAGAGATGCCATCTTTTTATGCTTTTTTATTAATTAATATTCCATTTTGATGGCACAGTCATTGCTACTTATTTTCTGCAAGATTCTGAATGCAAAGCACATCATTTCCCTGCAGAAGTCATTGCAAATGTTGATTAGGGGAACCTAATGACTGGATGGGTAAATAAATTATTGTGAAAGTGCAATGCAGGTGTTATGAATGAAAGTCATGCTGAAACAGGCCTCTTTGACATGACCCATATAAAGCCTGAGAATGTATAAAAAGTGCACGTCAATTGTCAGAATGCATGATTACTGAAAGTAGAAATAAGGAATGCTGCCCTGCCTATGTGTTATATACTTACAGCCAGAAAATTATACAGATTTGATGCTGGTAGTAGCAAGTTATATCATTTATTTTGTTTTTACAAAATTATCTTCATGTACTGAATATTCTGTAGTAGATGCTATAACTTTTTAATAGTTTATGATATTTATTTAAGGATACATTCGCACTTCACAGCACCATATTTTCGCTTCATTCACTACAATGTTTGAAAATATTTTTTCATACTTCATAGTCATATAATAGTACTGAAATTTAGAAGTAAGATAAATTATTCATGTTCCTTTGTTTTTACTGTAATTATTCTGTCTGTTGACCTGCATAAGGAATAAGGATTGCCACTGGGCACCCTCTCCATATATAATTAACCCTTGGAACTACGTTAGGCTTAGTATGTAACAGCAAACAGAATGAACACTACAATTTATTATTTGCATTTCTTAAAATGTTCTGTGACTCTGAATTGTTGATTTAAAGTGAAATAGCTACACATAATTAGAATGACTACTCTCATGCTAGAAAGCTGCAGGATTCAGTTCTGTATCAAGTCTTTCACGTAGAGTATGGTTTAAATAAATCTCTGATTACTCTAGGTCTTTGAATGTGATTTAGGAAATGCTGAAATAGAGAAGCTGAACAGTTACTTTATTCTTTACTAATATGCCCCCCCCCCCCTCCATAACAGAAAACATATTTTTGGAAAGGTGCAAGGCAGTTAATTGAATCCTATTTTCAACGAAGGTAAAGAAAGACAGTAAAAATGTTCAAAATGCATCTGATCAAACTGTACTGACGTTTAGTTGTGTGAGACCACAGAACAGTGGAAATTGACAAATTTACCCTTTCTTTACTGAAGTATGGTCTGAGATGGTATTTATAAATTGCAGGAGGGGGTGCATCCTTCAAAAAACAGTGATTTCTGTGTGAATGCACGTGTGTGTGTGTTTGGGGATTTTTTTGTTCGTTTGCATTTTTTTTTTTTTTTTTGTGGATTTGTGTTTCAAGCAAAAACCTTGTTGAAGTGACAATCAACATTTGGAAGAATTGACATTTTAAAATATATCCTCTTGGAACAACACTTTCTTCCTCCAAAAACCTAATGTGAACATTTATTTTATTTATGCTTCCCATATGAAACTTATTATATAAATTTCAGGGATTGTTTGTGTATACAACTGGCTTGGTCAGTCTCATATAATAACAGTAGTATTAGTTGTGGGAATGAAATCATAGTATGAAAGGTTTTAGTAATTTATAAATCACTATCATAACCCCTCATGTTATACAATAAAGTATTCTAGTTCACTTGAATCATTTTGCTTTACTGCGGACATGATAAATACAGGAAGCTTCTGCTATTTGTGTTTGCTGTCATTGTTGTGGTGACATATCTCACAAGATTTTCCTCTAAGGACTTATGTTATAACAACAATAAACCACTTGATTAAACAAGTACTAAGTTGTGTATATAGGTGCATTTACAGAAAATAATGTATATTGTCTTGCAGATATCATACTCCCCTTTTCACTTGCAATCAGGAAAAGACACTTACATGATGATGTTGTGGTTGACTGACAGGGGCTGAATATATGCAATTATATTTTAATCTGTCGACTCTGGCAACAAACAAAAATGAGTACTAAGGAAAAATCATCTGATAAGATAAAGCACTGAAACAGAATAAATTCCACATTCCACCAGGTCACAGTGACCTCAGAGTTCTTTAAAATAATTTGGGGTGCAGTCAACACATGGATGAGGGGATTTCCCCACAAATGGAAATGTCACTACTATTTATAAGCATCTTAAGGCAGAAGGGAGCAAGTGATTTCTGAAAACTCCAACTATTAAGGGTGACAAGTCCTGGGAAGTAACTGTGTTTTGTGCACCAAATGCTCCTCCTTTCTTTCTGTCTTTGAATTGTATCACAGCACATAGAGATGGACTTTGTGTTACTGTGTTATAACAGGCATAACATAGTACAAACCATAATTATTTTAATTCACATATTAAACAATGCATTGGTTAAAACCATACTGTATGAGCAGAGAAGTGATACTATTTGATTACTTGGGTATAATGATTGGTAAGAGGAAGGCCATTGTGTGGGACAGCAGAGCTAGTGCCATCAGGTATTTTGACAGCTGAGTACATAAAACTTTCCTAGGCTACTTTAATCCCCCCCCCCCTCTATCCCACAATGCACAAAGGTGCCATTCCTCACCAGATTTCTAGTGATGCACTTCCAAATCAGCACAAGAAGAAACAGCTCTAGACTATTTTTGTCATACTTTCTATAACAAGTTTCATCAGACTAAGAATAACATGTTTATTTTTTTGTTTGTGAATTTATTAACCACCTTCTGGCTCCTTTTATTCTAGCAGTTTGTTACTTTTTGAGAGGAAATTTACCATAGTTGTTACTCTGTTTTTTCCCTTCAAAGTTTGACCACTTCTGTTTTTTTCACAATTCCCATAACATTTTAAGTGTTAATTATAAACTTCTTCAGGTTCTTCCTTTTCTTTTTCTTTTCTTTTCGTGTTTATCTAGTGTTTGCGGCTTTTGCACATTAACTTTGTTTGTTTGGGATCTTCTTCACATCTGAGTGTGATTTCCATTGTTGTTGATGCTTTTTTTTCAGTCAGCTATGAAAAGAGGCAGGTATAAATGTAGGAGCAAAGTCCAGCCTCAAGCTAGGTGAAAGTGCTCAGTTGGACAACTTTTTACAGCCATACTCTAAAACAAAAAAACACAGGTCAGATTGTAGAGGACTAGGAAAGCTTTATCTACCATATCTAATAATCCTCCCTCAGAGTCAAAATAATCGACAGCTATGCTGCCCTGTGACTCTCTCAGGACTTTGAAGAGTCTCAGGCATCACAAGGCTCACAAGGTAGACAACTCCCTTAGTATTCCTTTCGAGCTTCAAAATTTGTAGCTAAAAAGATGGATGATGTTGTAACTAAAAAGTTTTACAAGTATAAATAGCACCTGGTATCCACCCTTATACACACGCACATATATATATATATATATATATATATATATATATATATATATATATATATATACATGGGAACGCTTTATAATCACAAAATTCTGAAATATCGAATTCCAGAATCCCGAGACTGTAAAGCCGAAAGGTCAAAATTCCAAAATCCCGAAGTACGGAGATGTTGAAGTAGTGCTTCTAGTGTTGCAGTGTGTGTGAATGGATAGTTGGAAGTTTAGGTAAGTATTTTTGTTTAAGGGTTTTGGTTAGGGGCTTTAGTATGTGTCAGTGTGATGTGTGTGTGCGAGGGGAATTTAGCTTGTATGGTGGTGTTTTTGTGTGTTTGTCTGTGTAGTGAGACCTTGGAGTTAGTATATTTAAGTAGGGGGTTGTGGGGGGGGGTGCAGGTATGTAGTGTAGGTTTCTGTGTTTGTTTGTGGGGGGAAGGTGTGTGTATGTGTATGTGTGTGATGTATGGTTAGTGTAGGAGTCGCGATATTGAAATTCACGCTTCTGGGGTTTCGGGATTTTAAGGTTTCGGCTTTATGATTTTGATATTCTGTAATTCGATATTTCAGGATTTTGAGATTGTAAAATGAACCCATATATACATACATACATACATATATATGTACATACCTATATATACACATACATATATTATATTTATTTATTTAATATTTATTTATTTCCAGTTTGATTACCGGGGATGTCCACTGGGCTGAAAGAGCCCATTTTCAGTGGAGGCCCAGGGAGAAAAGTTCCACATCACAAGCAATTAAACAAAAATGAAATAATACAAAGTAATGAGGAAAAAGTACAAAGGCATAATGGCAAGACAGTTCATAAACATATATATATATATATATATATATATATATATATATATATATATATATATATATATGTTTTATAAACATATTTACAAAGTTGTATAGAGAACTATTTGTACAATAATTAAGTGTTAGAGGCAAGAGAAGTATCACAATTAAAGGGAAAGCAATTATTAGTTGAGGGTTAAAAATATGAATGTTGTATATTGAGGTTTAGCAGAAATGAAGGAGAAATAGGTGGGAAGTACACTGTTAGTAGAGCATAGATTATAGTGTCTGGAGTATTCTTAGAGAGGTGGTTGAACATTAATAAAAGTGGAGTTCACACATGAAAGGTATGATTGCCAGTTAAACTACATCAGCTAAATATAGGTAGTTATTAAAGATTAATTGTTTTCAGTAAGAGGGGATGAGATCAGGGACTATATACAGTATTTACATTGTGTACATTTAAGGTAGAAAAACATTATTAATAATTTGGTGTTGAATTTGACTTAGAGGGAGGCAGATGTTTAAGGGGTCTTTAGATTTAGAGTGAGGTAGGTGTTTAGGAGAACAGCCTGGGATGGATGAATAAGTAGAGAAGCTGTATGAGGAAGCATACATAGAAGAGCCTAAGCAGGTTAAGTAGGGAGAATACAGTTACACTTCCAGTGCTGTGTAAGGTAGGAATTAAGCTGAGTTTTAAAGTATTCATAGTTTTCAGAGATTCTAAGAGAAGAAGGGAGGGAATGCCATCTTTTGGCTAGGGAAGAAGAGAGTAGAAGGTGACCAGCAGGACGTTTAGGATTGTATACAGAGAGGAGATTCTGGTGTGCAGATCTCAGGGCTCTGTGGGGGGTGTAAAATGATAAGATATTTGCTAAAGCAGGGCGTAGTGTTGGTTTGAAGATTAGTCTGTGGGTAGTAGAGAGTTGAAGGAAGTTGACTTGATTGGGAAGTTCTAACCAGTTTACCAGGTGGAGAGATGTGCAGCGGTGAGAGGAATAATTAGCTTTAGTTGCGAATTTAGCAATTTTGTTGTAATATGTTTCTAGTTTTGAGGAGATGGAAGAGGATACGTTGGTAAGTAGGAGAGCACCATATAGAAGAGAAGGTAGTAAGTAGGTGGTGGCAAGAGCTTGTCTGGTAGATGAAGAGAGGAATTGGGAGTGTCTATATAGCATGCCAAGTTTCTGGAGAGTTTTTTTAATGTTTAGCTGAACATGTGTGTCACATTTTAGGTGTTCATCTATGGTAACTCCAAGTAGTTTAGCAGAAGGGACAATTTCTATAGCGGAGTTAGTATTGCTAAAGATGCTGAAAGATTGTTTGTCAAGCTGGAGGGTTTTTGAGGGGGAGAAAAGAAGAATTTTTGATTTATTAGCATTTAGGGAGAGATGATTTTGAAGCATCCAGTTTTCAGTTGTAGAAAAGGCCAATTGAGTTTTTGCTAGGAGGTCAGGGAGATTAGGAGCAGAGCAAACTAACGTTGAGTCATCTGCTTATCGCACTATTTTAGTAGTAGGAATGGCAGCATGAAAATCATTAATAAATACATCGAAGAGCATTGGGCCGAGTATGGATCCTGGGGAACTCCAGTAGGGGTGGGTAGGAAGGTTGAGGTGCCAGCTTGCCATTTCACAGCTTGAGATGTATTAGAAAGGTAGCTGTTAAACCATAATAGGGTGTTCTGTGAGAGATTAAGATTAGAAAGATGATTTAGAAGGTGGGTATGAGAGACAGTGTTGAATGCTTTGGAAAGATCTAGAAGGATAGTGGATACAATTTCTCCAGAATCACGGCATGATTTACTAAGTCTAAGAGAGAAGAGCAGTTATTGTACTATGTCCAGGATGAAAAACATATTGTGTAGGAGTGAGGAGGTGATTATCAGTAAGGTAAGGCATGAGCTGGAGGTGGATGCATTTCTCAAGTATTTCTGAGATTGGGGAGAGGAATGGCTATTGGACGGACGTTAGAGATGGTATTATTTTTACCTCCTTTATGGAGGGGAAGGATAAAGGCAGCATTCCACAGTTTGGGAACATAAGACTCCTGTATGGATCTATTGATGAGAATGCTGATGGGGATGGCAATGCCATCAGCAGCGAGCTTTAGATAGAGAGAGGGGATATTGTCTGGGGCTGGGGAGCATGGCTTAAGTCTAGCGAGAAGTTTTTTTATGTAGGATGTGGAGATGGGCTTTAGGTGAAATGTGGGGGGGGCAGTTAGGATTGGGAGGTTGGGAGGATGTGGGGGATGTGGGTTTGAGGAGAGAGGAGGAGTTGTGATTGGGGAAGGTCTTGGTGAGTTCAGCTATGGAGTTGGTAAAGAAGGAGTTGAATAGGGTGGCTAATTCTGTGTCAGTTTTACTGGTATCAGGGCAAGGGTTTCTTTTCATACCAGGATTTAGTAGAGAGTTGATGGGGGTCCAGAACTGTTTAGGGTTTTTGGAGTGATTGGTCTGGTGTTTAGTGTAGTAAGACGTTTTATCTCTTATGATATGTTTTTTGGTTAGGTTACGGAGTTGCTTATATTTAAGAAGCATTTCAGGGAGTTGGTGTTGGTGATACAGTTTCCAGGTCTTGTCTCTTTGTAGCATAAGATTTTTAGTATCCTTAGATAGCCAGGGGGCAGGGTTAGGTTTCATTTGTTTAGTTCTAGGTGGGGCATGGGAATTTAAGATATCTAAGAAGGTAGTATTGAAAAAATCTACAGCGTTATCTAGGGAAAGTGTTTTTAGATTATCCCGGTTTATTAATTTGAGGGTGTTAGAGAAACATGAAGGATTAAAATTAGTGAGGTTGCGAGTATGGATATATTGGTGAGGGTGTGGCTTTGAGTGTGTTGCTCGATGGATAAAGGCAGGGTAGTGGTCACTTATGGTGTCTGGTAAGGTACCTGAGTATAAGATCTTATTTGGGTGGGAGGCTAGAATCCAGTCCAGAGTGGAACCTGGGGGGTTCTTTTTATTGGGTCTTGTGATGCTATTAGTTAGTTGAGTGAAATTTAAAAGATTAATAGATATAGATGGATTGGTGCCATTGATTTTGTTCCAGTCGATGTTCACATCGCCTAATATGTACATCTCAAGCTTAATATTAGTTGAAGCCCATAGAAGAATGTCTTCTAGGGTGGTAGTGTTGTTACCGGGGGGGGGGGGGATATAAAGGGCTATAAGACATATGCTTTTGAAGTTATTCAGTTTGAGTATCCCCACGACTAATTCTGCATTATTGAATTGAGGAATGGGGTTTTGGTAAGGAGAGATGGAGTGTAGATTTGAGTAAATTAAGGCTACTCCTCCACCTTTTTTGTTTGGGTGGTCACATCTAAGAGCCTGAAAACCCGGTGGTAGGATTTCAGAGTTGGAAATCTGGGGTTTTAGCCAGGTCTCGGAGACTGCTACTATGTCTGGCAGGGTATGGTAATGCCAAGCATGGAAGACAGCAGTTTTGTTTTTTTAGATTCTGGGCATTTAGAGAAAGAATTTTTAGTAATTTTTGGTTAGTAATGTTGGATGAGGTAGGAGGAGTGGTATTGGTGCTATTGGTTGTGACAGGGGAAGTGGAGTTGGTAATAGTTTTAGGACCAGGGTTGGGGCGAATATCTCCTGCTAGGGAAAGGCAGTAAGAGGAGGTGAACAGTAGTTGTAGTTTTGGCTTAGTTAATTGTGGGAGGTTAGTGAGTGATTTGGGTGAGTGCCACTTGAAAGAGCAGAATGTAAGTTTTAGTTTAAAGTAGTGGAGTGTATTAGGTTGAACTATTGAGGGGGATATATAATGAAAGTGAGATTTGGATGGGAGGAGATAGAGATGAGTGGTGGAGTGGGGGGGGGTAGGAAGGAGGAAGGGAGTTTGTAGGATGTATATGAGGTGGCATGGAAAAGAGGAATTAGGAACAATATGGTTAAACAAGAGGTGAGAAAGATTTGTGTAAGATGTGGGGACATGGTTGATTGGTGTAAGGTAAGAGAGGAAATAAACAAAGAGATGAGAGTATGTTAGAGAAGGAGAAACTGAAGGGTATGGGGGTAAGAAGAGAAGGCTTTAAGCTCTTCCCCTGTTCAGGTTTGAAAAAGAGAGGCTGTGTGCAGATTCTGCTGCATACAGGTTACATATAAACACAAACAAACACGGCTATCTTTATGTGCCAAGAGTGCTGTTTATGACAAGCGCATTAAGTCCAAGAAGTGACAAAACGTAAGTTTTCCTCGATAAAATAGCTGGCATCAAACACTGTAGATATCATTAAAAAAAAATGAGATTTACCCACAAGTCCCCAAAGAGTAAAGATATTCAGTCTTAACAGCTTACACCCCTGCAGAGAGGAAAAAAATAAATAAAAAGCTGTTCCGTTCAAAACAAGTCCCATGCAGTAGCATAAAGCACTGTTAATATCTTGAGGAAAATCGGAAAACTTTACACATAAGTCCCCAAAGAATAATGACATTCAGTTCCAACAGCTCACTTCCAGAGAAAGAAATACGACACTCTGAACCCACTGGACACAGTTTCAAACTCAAAAAATTCACTACAGTCCCACTCAAAGCTGGCAAAAAGAAATACCAACTTTCAACGGCTTATGGAGACAAATCCGAGGCCTGTAGACTAATCACTCCCAAAAAGCACCTTCACTCATTCGCAATAGCATACAACATGAACAAAACTGAGTTTCAAGGGCACCATTTAGTCACCCACGAACCCTCGCTGCCCTCCTCCATTGATTGCATTCTCCTCTTCAACTCTCCCATAAACTTCAGCATCAATTTCCAAGCCCGGAATGGAGGCCGCCGTTCTCGCTGGTGTCTTCCGTTGTGTGATTTCAAACTCCGTCCATTTGGCCCATGAGCATATTAGACTGTACCCTGCTCAATTTCTTTTGTTTTCAATGCAATTGCTTCAGATCGATGATCAAACGGAGTTTCTTCTAATAATTGTGCACTACTTTCCACACTGGTTTTGCGTTCATCTGACTGTTCATCATACACTAGTCCTGGGACATCAATATATAATATATATATATATATATATATATATATATATATATATATATATATATATATATATATATATATATACACACAATGCATGCATACATATATACATACTGATGAGAAAACAAGGAACATTCCACCACAGTAAAACAAATGTAAAACGTTAATGAATAAAATCCACTTATTCACTCAGAACCAGGACAAGCGCTTTCGGCAATATGCCTTCTTCTGATCCTGATTAGTTAGTCCTGAGTATCCTGTTTTTAAAAATATGAACATCCAATCACAATCCCTAATATTTAAATCAAATGACACATTTAAAGATATATGCAAATAGTCATAATTCGCCAACTTACATAAGCAGACCAATCAGCCTTTGTAAAAATAAGGAAATTAGCTTTTTGGCCAATCAAAAGTCTCTTCAGTCTCTTCCTATCTATTTTTTTCCAGTAAGGAATAACTTATCAATCCAATGCATTTGGCCAATAGTAGGCATATACATTCTGAGTCCCTTTTTATCATCCAATACGAAACAAGATCTTTGTTGAAACCAAATAGCATCCAATCAAGGATGAAAAGTTTTCTTGCAGCATCCAATAGATTTCTTCCTATGCCTGAGAGCCCATACTTCCCATGCCTGGAACACCACAAGTCTCTAAGAGTTATTCAGATGTCCAACACATATACCAGACCATCACCTATATAAATGATAACATTGTCCTTATAAAGACTCTTTAACGTGTGTTTAAAGAACAGCAAAACCTTTGTGATATAATATAATTCACTCTCATCAAGACATGAAAAAACATGTTTTTTATTAAAGGTTAACCAGCCAATAGAGTCCCAGAAAAAGCAGAGAAATTTTACCGTTCCATCCAATAGGGATTCATTTACCCTTTGTATGCTTTACCGTTATAGAAATGGCTTAATTTTCAAGAGGAATTCTTGATAAATGCAACCGCTATTTAAGGCCAACTTCACATTGTCTTTATAAACACAGCATTTCTTATTGAAAACTTTCATTTAATGCTTCACCATTGTGCTTGCATGAACTACTAAGATTTGTAAAGCGCATCATATATCTCTGTAAAAACGGCAGACTCATAGTGCCATCTAGACGATTATGATTCATTAGTAGACTTATGCTTCATTTTTGATATATTTTTAACTAAGTTGTCATCAAGTTAATGTGCTTATAATTTTATCTTTTTCCTCCATGGAAATAATTAAGCTCACAGTAAAAATAATGTAGTTTTAGCTACTCATTTTCTGGCCAATGGGCATATTAGATTCACTATTATGACCAACAGGAATCATTCACAGATAGAGCTTAATAACATAATTTACATAGCTTTCAGTAACCAATAAAATCCCAAGGGAGGCTGAGATTTTTCTATTCTGACCAATAAGAGTCAATTATTATAAATACATTATGTCTCTGTAAACCCTGTGTCACATTGCTCTTCACAGCAATTTGATCAGGGAGACTTTCACTTGTTGTTAAGCTATTGAGTTACACATAAACTTTTCCGAGAAAGTGATGATTATTCTGTCACTACAAATACAGCTTCACATTGCGTTTCATAAACACAACAATTTCTTCACTGAGATTTTATTTATTGATTAGAATTTGATGTGATCTTGCACATAAACATCTCCAAAGGCTGTCATCCAACCAATGTATTTCTTGTTTCTTCTGTAGGTATATCTTAAATTTGCATTACTTTGTAAAGTAAATATAACTTTGGCTGCTCATTTTCTGGGCAATGGGCATACGAAAGTCACTACTATGACCAACAGGAATCATTCACAGATAAAGCTTTATACCATGATTTGCTTATCTTTCACCGACCAATAAAGTCCCAATCTTGCACATATACATCTCCAAGGGCTGTCATCCAACCAATGTATTTCTTATTTCTTCTGTAAGCTTAAATTCACATTGCATAGTGAAGTAAATATGACTTTGGCTGCTCATTTTCTGACCAATGGGCATAAGAGATTCACTACTATGACCAACAGGAATCATTCACAGATAGAACTTTATACCATGATTTGCATATCCTTCACCAGCCAATAAAATCCTAAGGGAGGCTGAGATTTTTCTATTCCAACCAATGGGAGTCAGTTACTATAAATACATTCTGTCTCTGTACAACCATCATCACATCGCTCTTCATAAACGGCAATTTCTTCATGGAGACTTTTGCCTGTTGTTAAGCTATTGGGTTACACATACACATCTCCGCGAGAGTGATGTTTATTCTGTCGCTATAAACACAGCCTCACATTGCACTTCATAAACACAACAATTACATCTCTGAGATTTTGTATATTAATTAGTATGAGATATGATCTTGCACATATACATCTCCAAGGGCTGTCATTCTACCAATGTATTTCTTATTTCTTCCGTAAGTATAACTTAAATTCACATTGCATTGTGAACTAAACATGACTTTGGCTGCTCATACTCTGACCAATAGAGTCTCCAAGGAGACAGAAAACTCACTATTATGGCCAATAGGGATTCACCCTTTACCATCATTTTACCTATTGGATGGAATGGTAAAATTTCTCTGCTTCTTCTGAGATTCTGTTGGCTGGTTAACCTTTAGTTAAAACCATGTTTTTTCATGTCTCGATGAGAGTGAATTATATTATATCACAAAGGTTTCGCTGTTCTTTAAATACCACGTTAAAGAGTCATTATAAGGACAATGTTATAATTTATATAGGTGATGGTCTGGTATATGTGTTGGACATCTGAATAACTCGCAGAGACTTGTGGTGTCCCAGGCATGGGAAGTATGGGCTCCCAAGCATAAGAAGAAATCTATTGGGTGCTGCAAGAAAACTTTTCATCCTTGATTGGATGTTATTTGGTTCCAACGAAGATCTTGTTTCGTACTGGATGATAAAAAGGGGCTTGGAATGTATATGCCTACTACTGGCCAAATGCATTGGATTGGTAAGTTCTTCCTTACTGGAGAAAAATACATAGGAAGAGACTGAAGAGACTTTTGATTGGCCGAAAAGCTAGTTTCCTTATTTTTACAAAATTGGTTTGCTTATGTAAGTTGGCGAATTATGACTATTTGCATATATTTTTAAATGTGTCATTTGATTCAAATATTAGGGATTGTGATTGGATGCTCATATTTTTAAAAACAAGATCCTCAGGACTAATTAATCAGGATCTGAAGAAGGTATATTGCCGAATGCGCTTGTCCTGGTTCTGAGTGAATAAGTGGATTTTATTCATTAAAGTTTTACATTTGTTTTACTGTGGTGGAACATTCCTTGTTTTCTCAACACTTTTCTGTTTTTTCTTGGAACATACTTTGGTAGTGTATACCTGAATTTCTTCTTACATATATACATATAAATACACATGAGTTGTAGAATTTAAATTACTAGTTTTCTTGCCCAAATCTCAACATTTATCTTCCTCAGGAGATATTAAGCTCAAGACCAGATTTGCAAATAGAGAGAGAGGGTGAGTCCTCCACCTTCTTTCTAAGTGTTTGACTATGATAAATGTCTGGATGCCATGGTCAAAGCACAAAAAAGCTCTTTCAGCCTCTTCCCCCATTGACTTCCATGGTGTAATGATGCAGCTCAGCCATGCTTCTCCATAAGAAGCTCCTTCACACTTTCCTCATTGGCCAGATGCCAGTCTTAGCATCATACACTTCAGTGTCAACTGCCCTGCCTTTAAATACACCTCTGGTGTTGAAGGCTCTAGCAATGTAGCAGTAATCATCAATTGTCCTATTGGACAAAACTTTCAGAGTTGGGTACATCAGTTCCAAAGTCAGTTTTGGCTCTTCTGATGTTTATACCAGGGTTGATGTACCTGGTGCCACAGCTGACAGCACTGGGATTCAGCACACTGAGTCTCTAGGCAGTGTTTACTGTGGCACCAAGCCAATAACTCTCCAGTAGACCCACTGGCATCCCTAGCTGCCTTTATGCCAACAACTACAACTACACATTTGTCAGAGCAATATTGTAATGCCCTTGAGCTATCAATAGAGACTGAAAGCTTTATCCTTTAATTCAGAGTCTTATAGACTTTTGAGGGGAGATGTCTGCCTCGCTTATCATGCCATAAGAGACCCGGTTGTCTTGGGCATCCTGTATCTCTGCAATTCTAATGGCTCAACCTATAGTAGAACCAATGGCCTAAATCTTCATCAGCAGATGAATAAAACATGATGGAGGCACAGGTTTATTTATAGCTGAGTGCCTACAAAATTTCTGGAAGAAACTCACCTTGAATGTAAAGCAGTATGACTCACTACCTTCCTTTAAACATAAATATAAATGACTGGATGGCTATTCACTAATTTACTCCAGAATTGACTAGTACTGTCTTCCTGGAGAAAGGAAGTCTGGCCTGAGGGACGGTACTGGCAAGGCATAAATAGTCAGAAAACTAAATGGCCTTTGGATATCTATGAAATTTATAAATATATATATATGAACAAAACCCAAGTTTGAATATGCTCAACATCTCACAGCAGAGTTTTAATCTACTGACAAAACCTGCTGAAAAATGAAAGTACCTAATTAGGCATGAACTCAGAGAATGGAAACTGAAATCTACATAGGTGCCATTTCCGTTTCCGAATCTTGTATGATTAGTCAGAAAAAGAGAGCAAGAGACAAAAAAAAAAACAAAGGAAGCACAGGTAACTGATACACCAGTTACAAGAATCTGCCTTTCCCTTTCCCCTCACTAACTGTTGCTTTGAAAAAGCTGATGTTAGCAAGTGAGGATAAATGAATACTCTAAAGGACTTGCCTTTCTATTTCCCCTCACTAAGCAAGCTTACAAGTGTAGCTATTAAGGGAGGAAAAATGCTGCAGTTAGCAGGTGAAAAATAGGGCTAATGTAGGTAAGTAACTACCTAGTAGTTGCAAGGATAAGAAGTATGTGTGTGCATGTTCATGTATGTTTGCATGTGCTTGTGTAAAAGTGTGTGTGTGTGTGTGTGTGTGTGTGTGTGTGTGTGTGTGTGTGTGTGTGTGTGTGTGTGTGTATGATGTGGTGCATCTGTGACTTTCACTTTTTGTATGTTTATCCGATACTGTGTAAGTGTGAAAGATTGCGTCTCTGTCTGCCTCTGCATTTGTCTGTTTCTGTTGAGAGTTGATATAATGGTTAAGGTGTTTACTTCACAAACACCAGGTACAACATTTGGTTCTTACCTTTGAAAGTGGAGTTGGCTAGGCTTAAAATGCTCCAGAAGGTCAGCTTGCCTAATACTAATCTGTTTGTGTGGTGTGATGCATATGTGACATTTTGTATGTCTGTCTACTTGAATTTCTGTATATGCATGAGAAACTGCATTTCTGCGCCTGTATGAGTGTTTTGTATGTCGATAGTATTACTCACATAGCTTATGTAAGAACAATCACATGTCCTACAGCAGCTTTGAAACATTATGTATGTACTACTAATAAAAAAGTTCCAGAACAATTAACAGATAGCCCATTATTTAAACACAATAATTCCACCCTCAATTGGTTGTTCCAGGGAAATAATGGACATATTCCTGGGCACTCTGTTATTTCCCTGTAATGCCTATTCTTTAAGATATCATTGCATGTATATACTCTTACAGAGTTGCACATTTGATGTGACATATGATGATTACTCAGGGAATATTAATATGATTTTAGTTCATAACTGTGTCACAGCTAGAAGATCACAGATAATCAGGCTGGAATGCAGAATATGTTTATTATACTCTTTTTAACTATGCCTTCTGGCATGTCATAACATACAATCCACTTCAGTTTATGAAAATGATAAGCCAGCTGGCGAGTAAAAATAACACGCTGCAGGAGGGCCATAATACTGAAGGCAGTTTAAGTATGAACAATTATAGGGACAACTCCATTTTATATGGTACCAGAAAGTCTGTGAGTGTTACTAAAATGCATGCAAAAGAAGTTCGGATTGGGGGGTGGGGATCAGTCTTCATTCTAAAACTGTAATAAAAATAAAACTGTACACTGTACTCTGAATGGATCCTATTACTTATAAAAGATATACATAGTATTGCCTAACATTTTCACACAAATACTAGCAAATACAACATTATGAAATGCTACATAAATTAAGAAATTAATGATTGTAAATAGACAGTCTCACGATCCTTTTCCAGATCAGGTATTTTTGTCTTGCACTCCTTATGCATTTGCAAAGCTTGTAGTAGCTGCAACATCTCTCGCTTTCCACTTGTTCCATTTATTACTATACTATGCAGTTTGTTAACCGAGAAAGTCCACTGGGCCATTCAGACCTCGTTTTCAGTGGAGGCCCGGGGAGAAAAGCTCCTTAATAAAATAAAAAGCAAAGATTTATAAATTGGTAATAAATAATTTTCTAACAGTTTAGCTTACAAGTTAGAAACACGGTTAAAAACCCAGTGGCAAGGCAAAATAGCAGAGACAAATTACAATATTTTAGAGATAATTAGAGCATAGAGTAATTATTGGTAAACATAGCATAAGACTAGAAAATAAAAAAATAAAAAATGTATTCCTAGAACTTAGGTATTCAAGGAGGCTGAGTGTAAGAGCAATTCCAGATGGAAGTTAGGTGTACATGTAGAGATGTTTTGAAGTGGGTAGAATAATTTTGGATTGTACTAATGGCTAATTGTAGAGCATTCCAAATTTTGGCTAAAGAGTAAGAGTAGAGAAGTTGCCAGAGGCAGATTTGGTTTGTAAATATGCAGAAGTTGCTGATTCTCAAATCTAAGGGGCCTATTTAGGAGGTAGTGAGTGAATATTGAGCTAAGGGTGGGACAATCTATCAGGAGATTTAAAGATAAGTTTGTGCGCTGTACTTAGTTGCAGATAGGTGAGGTAGTTTGATAGTTCTAGACATTTTAGGGAGTGTAGAGCAGAACTGTGATGGGAGAAGTTTTGGAATTTGTTGCAAATTTTGCAATTGTATTATAACATGTCTCATGCTTGGCCTTTAGAACAGTTTGAAGGTTGGTAAGTAGAGGGGCACTGTACATGAAAGAAGGGATTAGATATGTGGAAGCACGGATTTGTTTAGTGGAGGGGCTGAGGAACTGGTTGTGCCTATAGAGGATTCCTAGTTCCTGATGATTTTTTTAGATGTTGTGTTGCAAGTGAATGTTAAATTTTAAAACTTAATTACTTAATTTCTTCCATTTTTGATTCTGTACCTTTCATATGCCATATGGTTAAATGACTTATTTGGGGTCACATAGTAATCAAATTAAGGCTGTGGGAATTAATTCCTGGACTGTTCTAGACTATAGGTGCATCACCCATAGAATTAAGGCTCAGCTTC
>NC_056728.1:767364449-767419449 GCF_019279795.1 Protopterus annectens | reverse complement strand
TCCATAAAAGAAGTTGATCTCTTTTATTAACAGTTATTAAGGCATCAACATTCAAAATAAATTAATTATTTTGTTAAAACAAATGTATCATTATAAATGGCTTGAAGAAATTTATTAATGTCATCCCAGAACTTTTTAATACAATCGTAAAATATATGTAACCAATCTGCTTCACAATTTAGAGTACATCTCCAACAAGTAGCTTTCTGATTAGGATTAAATTTAGCAATTATTATTTATTTATTTATTTTATTTATTTTATTTTACATTTGTTTACCGGGCTAGTCCAACTGGATACAAATCCCTTTTCAGCAGAGGCCCGGGGAGAAAAGCTCCACAGTGATCAACAGACATTGAGAATTCATAGTAAATTACAATTTTGTAGGAGGACAAAAAACATGTAAGGCCAAAGTATACATACAATTGAATTGGCTAATTAGAAAAGAAAGCAAATAATAGAAAAGATAGTTAATTATGACAGAGTCAGTAGTATATAGGAAAGGGAATAGGTTAGTGGGCCAGCAAGAAGGAAGGCAGTGATCAAAAGACTTAGTCTGGTTTAGTGCATGGACATAACCAATGAGAGCTAAGGAAAAGTTTAAGGTTAGTTTTGAATTGGTTGAGAGAGGTAGCTAGTCTTAGGTTATTAGGGAGGGAATTCCATTGTTTTCCTATGGAATTGGCATAGAGAGCATCGCCCCCTGAATTATTAGATTTAGTTGTTTGTACCATGAGACTATTAGAGGAAGGAAGACTAGTTAGATTGGAATAGGGGGTTAAAAGTTTGGCCAATGAGGGAGTTTTTTCTGGTTCTTTGATAATTTTAAATGCTTCATTAAGTTGGTTAAACTTAAGAAGATTTGGGAGTTCTAACCAGCCTAGTTTTCTTAGGTTAAGGCAATGGTGAGTACGGTATGGTTCACCAGTTACGAATCTGGCAATGTGGTTGTAAGCAACAGAGAGTTTGTTAAGCTCAGTTTTTTTGAGGAAGGAAAATACTGGAGAGGAATAAAGTAGGGTGGAGAGAAGGTGAGTACGTGCGATAGTTAGTTTAGTATGGGGCATAAGAAAGTTCTTAATTCTGTACAAGGAACCAAGTTTCTTGTTAACTGTTTTTATAGTTTGGCTGATGTGGGTATCAAATTTGAGTTTATGGTCGATTGTGACACCTAGTAATTTGGTGTTGGTGACAGGCTCAATGATGGTCCCATTAGTGGACTGAACATGGAAGGTCATATTGTTAGGGAGTGGAGGGTATAGCCCTAAAGAAGAGGCTAAAGTGGGGAGAATTAGTAGTAGGTTAGTTTTTTTCGGGTTTAGGATAAGTTTCCGTTTAGTAAACCATTTTTCCACTTCAGTGAAGCAGTGTTGGGTGGTTTTCTGGAGGTTATTGAGAGAGGGGTCAGAGCAAATCAACGTGGAGTCATCTGCATATTGAATGCAGGTGGCATTAGGAATGACTGTGTGGAGGTCGTTTATGAATACAGAGAAAAGAAGGGGGCCAAGTATGGAACCTTGGGGAACTCCTATTTTATTAGGTAGTAAGTGGGATAGTTTACTTTGCCACTGGACAGCCTGTTGTCTACAAGAGAGGTAAGCATTAAACCAGTTTAGGGCTGGTTTATCAAGGTGAAGGTTATCAAGGGTTTGAAGTAAGAGTTGATGATTGACCATGTCAAAGGCTTTTGACAGGTCAAGAAATAGAGCAGAAGTAATTTGTTTGTTGTTACGGTTGCTGTTGATTGTGTCAACAAAGGATAGGAGAGCTGTGGTAGTACTATGATGAGGGCGGAAACCATGCTGGGTTTTGGACAAAAGATTATTTAGCGTGAGATAATGTAGGAGTTGTTTGTGAACACATCTTTCCATTAATTTTGCAATAGGTGACAGTATTGCTATTGGTCGATAGTTAGAGGTTTCTGTGGAGGAAACCCCTTGTGAAGAGGGATGACATGGGAAATTTTCCAAAGAGAGGGGATTGTGCCTTCAGTAATAGTCCTGTTAATTAAGATAGAAATGGGGTAGGCTATAACATCTGATGCTATTTGTAGGTATTCAGCTGGGAGACGATCAGCCGATAGAGTGGATGGTTTGAGTTTTTTCAATAGGGTTCTGATATAGGAGGTGGGTATAGGTTGGAGGTTAAAGGAAGGTGGGTCTTTGGCAGTAGAAGTAGTAATGGAGGGGGAAGAAGAAGGTAGCTGACTGGCTAGTGACTGGACAGTCTCAGTGAAAAAGTGTTGAAAGTGTTGGCTATTTCTACAGGATCTTTACCAATAAGTTTCTCTGGGGTTGGGGTAGAGGACTTACCAGAATAAAGGAGTTTATTGAAACCTGCCCAAAACTTCTTTGGGTTGTTCTGGTGTCTGTCCTGGAGGTGACAGAAGTAGTTCTTTTTATCCCGAGTTATGTCTGATTTAGTTGAATTTCTGAGCTCCTGAAATTTAATGCGGTCTAGGGTGCTTTGTGGTTCTCCACTTGTCCCAAGCTTGGTTTCTAAGCTTAATTTTTAATTTAGTTTCTTTGGTAAGCCAAGGTGCAATTGGACCTTTGATCTGATGAGTCGGTTAGGAGCATGAGACTCAAGTATGTTTAGAAATGTGTCATTAAAGAGTGACACACTCTCATCGAGGGGAAGTGTTTTTAACATGGACCAGTTGCAGGATTTAAGTTCAGCCAAGAATAGTCTTGGAAGAAATTTTTCTTATTTCTAACATGTCTATATATGGGAGGATTAGTACAGGTAATTTTTTGTTTCATGATGAAAGTGACAAGGTGGTCACTGAGGTCGTTTGGGAGGGTCCCACTGGTATAGTTTGGTGTATCTTTATTGGTAAGAATCCAGTCTATGGTGCTGTCTTTTTGATTAGAGTTTCCAAGTCTTGTAGGAGAAGTGATAGTTTGGGAGAAGCCATGTAAGTTAATGGGCTGAGGATTCTTCTGGTCAGAGAACTTGGCCCAGTCTATGTTAAAGTCACCCAGTATAATTGTTTCTTGTGGGTAGTTCATAGTTAGCCAAGATAAGGTTATTTCCAGGGTATCTTGGTTATTACCAGGTGGGATGTAAACTACAATGAGGTTGATGCTTTTATGATTGTTTATGCATATTTTAAGGGAAATTAGTTCACTATTGGAGAATTTAGGGGGTTGTAAGGAATTCAGTATGATATTCAATGGACTTCTAAACATAACAGCTATTCCCCCTCCCTTTTTATTCATTCGGTCTACCCTGAACATATTATATCCAGGTGGGAGAATCTCTTCATCCTTAGTGGAAGGTTTGAGCCAGGTTTCAGTTAGACACATAATGTCTGGGAGATGAGTGGCTAGTAAAGCATGTAGATTGTGAACTTTGTTATTAATGCTTCTAACATTTAGATGGAAGATGAGAAGAGAGCTAGATGTTCTTGGAGATGGGTTAGGGGTAATATAGTCTGGGTTTGTGGTTGGGCCTGGGTTAGGGTGAATATCACCGTCCTTGGCAATGCATTTTTTCAGATGATCAATCAATTTTAGTAGTTTGCATATCATCTTTAGGCTATATTTTGTAGTTGTAATTTTTGGGTGACGTAGCGTTAGATATACACCTTTAAAACAGAATGTTGTAGTGGTGAAGTTAGAAGGAGAGATCAGATTAGTGGGAGGATTTGAGTAATAGGAGGTGAGACCATTGGGAACGTGAATACCGTGGAGAGTTAGGGTTTCATATCTGGTTGAGAAATAGAGGATAAGTAAAAGTAGGGGTATAGTTGGGATAACAGAGTTTTTTAATTTGCCCATTGTTCTGAGATATTAAATAGGTTAAGGAGTGGGAGGGATAAAGTAGACCTGCTGAGATATTGGTGGATAGATGGGATGGTGGGAGGGGAGGTGTAAATTGGAGGGTGCCTATGATTGGTTCAAGATTGAGTGGGATGGGTTTCTAACTAGAATAAATGTAGAGATAGCAGGGGCGGGTGGGATTAGGGGGCAGGGTGGGGAGCGGAGCAAGCCCGAGCGAAGCGAGCGAGACCAGTCAGGAGTTTGCAGGGTCTTAAGACCTGCTGCGTGTGAGTATAGAGGCTACTTTTTTAAGGTTGAAGTGTTTCCTTTCATAAGACCTAGTGGTTGGTGAATAGTTGGGAAGTTTGCAAAAAGGCTTTGCTCTACTGTAAATTTTAAACTTAAGGCTGATCTTAGTACTACTAGAGGGCTTGTAATATTCAAGTTGTTAGGGATAAGTAGAGAAGGGCTGCCAGGTTAAGAAACACAATACTGTTTTGTTGCCTGCCTGCTATACACTTTCTATACAGATAAATGTATAGCAGATACAATTGTGTTTGGGGTATAAAAAGCTCTATGCAAAAATTTCCATGTGAAGATTTTCCATATCTGGACGTTAGAGGTTAATTTAACTGATTGCAGAAGATCAATTTTACTTTCAGGAGATAGGCTCGTAGTCAGATCTTTTGTTATAGTATTCCATGTGTTTTGAGTTATTTTGGTTTTATACACTATTAATATTTTATATATTTTAGGTATAGAAATTAACTTGTTATGCTTGTCATAAATTATTTCTTGTATATAATTTATGAGTTTTGGCTTAGAATTAAAACTTGAATTATTAATAACCTCCCACAAACTTTTTGCGTGATGCAATACTTTTTAGAGATCTTCTCTATCTTTATCAAGTATTTTAAATTCATCTATTACTTGTTGGATGTTTAATGTGCTAGAATTGTTTAAGCATTGGAACCAACAAATAAAATTATTAGTTTCCCATTTAATACATTTTTTTCTTGAAATTTTTCTTTAAAATTCTTTGTTGTATTAAAAGGTATCAAAAGTTCAAACCATAGTTTTATATCAGAATTTGTTTTTAAGAAATTTCTGAATAGATTATATATGTTATTTAAGTATGATAAATTGGTAGGTTTTGTTGTATTGTTTTGTAGATTTCTACTTAATAAGTGTCAAAATATGTTGTTATGATTTTTCAAGTCTATATTTTTTAATGTTTTATTTTCATTTAAGAAAAAAGTTGTATGTAAAGTTTTCCACCTAGATGAGTAGTTTGGGTTTATCCATTGTAGTACAAGTTTAAAGATGGAAGCTTTAATGTATGTCTCTATATCTGGAAATTTAATTCCTCCCAAGTCCCAGGGTCTAATATGGTGTGTGAAAGCAATTCTATTTTTTTTTGGATACCATAAAAAGCCCATCAAGAGTTTCTGATTTTTTTTTATAATTTTTTTGTTTGGTAAGATAGGAATTGCTAATGCTATATAGTTTATTTGGGCTAATAATATCATTTTTATTATCTGTAATCTATCTTCAAATGTTAACGTTAATTTATTCCAGGTATCAATTTGTTTTTGAATTAAGTTTTGAATTTTATTATAATTTAAAGTTATAGTAGTATTTATGTTGTCAGCTATAAGAATTCCTAGGTATTCGAGTGAGAAACTCTTTCTCCAATAATTTGATACTCACTCAGATGATAAACATCATCTCTATTCAAGAGTATATGTTTTGATTTTGCTTTGTTGAAATAAAGACCTGAAATGGAGGAAAACTCTTTTATTTTTTCCTCTAATGCTTGTATGGTCTCTTCTTTTGGTTTTAAAGTCAACAAGATGTCATCAGCAAATAACATGATTTTGGAATTATATTGATTATAAAAATTAATTCCTTCTATTTTTAGTTCACTTCGTATTGTAGAAGCAAATAGTTATATCACTAAGGCAAATAGTATGGGAGACATAGGACAGCCTTGCTTAGAGCCTATAGTTATTTTAAAAGCCTCTGAAGTAAATGGACCTAACTTTACATAAGCTAGATTATCTTTATATATGTTCTTTATTAAATTTATAAAGTTTGATGGAAAATCAAAAATACCAGAATTTTAAATAAGTAATCCCAATTTACTGAATCAAATGCTTTCTCTATATCAAGTGTAATTATAAGGGCTTCTAAGTTATCTCTATTCAAAGCTTCAATAATAGTTAATATTCTCTGAATGTTATCATCGTGTCTACCAAATATAAAGCCTGTTTGGTCTTCATTTATAACGTGAGTCAATGATTTTTTAATTCTATTCACTAAGATAGACATAAAAATTTTATAATCATTGTTAAGCAGAAAGATTGGTCTATATGAGCTACACTGGGATAAATCTTTTTTATCTTTTTTTATAGGAGTAACTAGTGAGTATTTTCAGGATGGTGGGATTATATTTTGTGTTTGAATTTCATTTAGCATATTATGGAACAAAGAAATTGCTGCATTTGGGAGAATTTTATATAATTCCATTATGATTCCATTCATTCCTGGTGATTTGTTATTCTTACTTACTTTGATTATATCTCTTATTTCCTTTATGGAGATATGTTTATCCAGGTCTATTTTTAGTTGTGCAGGTAATGTATTTAATAAAGGACAGTTAAATTCCAGCTCTAAAGAAGTAGTATTGCTAGCTTTATTTCCATAATGATGAGCATAATAATACTTAAAGGCTTCAAGAATATCATTTACTTCAGATACCTTCTTTTTCCTTTCCCTTCGTGTATTATATTTATGATATTATTTTCAGAATTCTGCCTCTTAATTCTCATAGCTAAGTTATGGAGGTGTTTTGGGGATGTTGATATTGAGGCAAATTTTAGTTTTTCCAAAGCTAGATTTGTCTTATGGGTAAGAATTTCATTATATTTCTTGTTTAAATCTTTAACTTCTTCTCCTTTTTTTTCTGATCTTCTGATACATCATAATAGCTTATATTTAATTCTATTATTCGTTTTTTAATATTATGTAGTTCAGATTCCCATTCTTTTGTTTTATTTTTAAACCATATAACAATTTTGCCATATAAAAAAAGATTTAATGTGTCCCATGTTATTGTATTGTTTGTATCTTTAATCAGGTTTGTTTCAAAAAATATTTAATTTCTGTATCTAGCCAAGGTTGAAATTCCTTTAATTTAAAAATGTAGGCTGGTATTCTTGTTACTAGATTTAATCTTTTAAAATCCATTTGTACTTTAATGATTAAGGCGTTATGATCTGAAAGAGGACATGGAATAATAGAAAATTTTACTATTCTGTTGTTTAAGTCAGAAGATATAAGTATTTTATCTATTCTTGTTTGAGTATTAAAGCGATAATCACTGTGTGAATAGTTTAGTGAGTTAGATTCTTTAAACTTAAATGCATCTATCAAATTTAAGTTTTCTATCCATCTCTTGAAATATTTACCTACGGGTGAAAGACGTACATTTTTTTTATTAGTTGTTTCAGAGCTATCTAGAATACAATTAAAATCTCCCCCCAATATTATCATACCTTTATATACTTTGTTAATCAATTCTATGTGTTTTTTAACAGTAGATAGTCCAACTCCAGGAATCCAATAAATATTTATTAAAGTCCAAATTCTATTTTGATATTTTATTATTACAATTGATAATAACCCTTCTTTATCTTCATGTTTGTAAATGATCTGTGGAATAATGGTACTTCTTTTCCATAAGATTATAACTCCTCTTGTTTTTTTTTTTTTATACTGGGAATGAGAGAGGATTAGATAGTCATTGGGTTTCCATATGAAATCTTCCTCTAATTTTAGATGGGATTCTTGTATAAATATAATTTGTACTTTTTGTAATTTCAGATATTTTAGAAAGTTTTACCTTTTTATAGGGTTATTTAAACCATTAATGTTTATAGATAACAAAGTTGTGTCAGTCAGTTTTATAAATATTTATCATGTGCTTTCAGGTTGATTGTTTTATTAGACGTTTGCTTTGTCTTAGGACCTATGGTATTTAGTATATTAGTTATATCCTCTTTTCTTTTAGAAGTTATTACAAAACAAGTATAACTATTTCTATATGTGTTTAAAAAGAAATCTTCCATTTGGACCATTGAGAAGCAAAAAAATTGAAAAACATTGTATTAACATATTTTAAACAAACAAATAGTGTTTCAACCATACCAAGTCTCAAACATGAAGTGTCTAACACCTCAAATCTGTTTGAACTTAAAAGTTCAAACAGATTTACCTTCAAGATAAACATTAGCATTAAAGAAGAAATATGACTCTAGCTTGAGCTCTTCAATAAGGAAAACAAAACTAAAATCAGAGAACATCAAATACTTTCATGCATGTATATATTTAAATCTTGACTGTAAAATCTTGTTACTACATGAATGCATTCCATCAACATAGTATAGATTAATTAATAAATAGCTAGTCATTTTGTTATTATTTCATGCCTTGGTATAGGTAATATTGTACCTATAGAGTGCAATGCTTCAATTAATTAGTCATTTATATAGTTATTTTCCATACATTGTAGTAATGGTATTAATTTACAAACAACAATATTAAACTATCTATAAGGGATTATAACTGTGCTATTAGAAATAGAATTAATACTTGTGCTATGAATTTGCATTATTAGAATTGGTACATTGTTACTAAAACTCTTCTAATTTCTTTCCAAAACTGTATGAGACATATCATATTATTTGATTATTATTACAATCTTCTAAAATAAATTACTATATTAATAATTAACAATAAGAATTATTACATATTTGATTACGTCTACTTGAACAATATAACTTATCAAACCTGGTCAAGATGTCATGACTTTTATAATTCTGTTGTCTACATAATAAAGAAAAATTATTAATTTGTGTGAAAAGTTAAACTCTTGCATTATTTATATGTGACCTTTTATAACTCAGTGACTAATTAGCTATTATTCAGAAGATTTTCTCTATTTAGTTCCAGGTAAAAGCCACACATAACAGAGTTAATCATCTGTAAACACAAATGTAATGAGTATTTAATAACTGATAAAAGTCTCATATTTAAAGTAGGCTGTAAACAATAAACTAGCATTATGCCTATGAATGCAAGTTACAAGGATAATGATAAGAAGTCACAGTTGTATCATATACAACTATTTATAATGATTGTTTTTTTTTCCTTTCTTTTTCTCCTTTTATAAAGCTTCTTTTTGTATGTTAACTTGTTTAATAGAACACGTTATTAAATAAATAAGCATCTGAAATACCTTTTAAACTAGTAGTTGGAAGTTTATTTCATGTCACTTTAAGTCAACAAATGAAACTAATCCATCTAACACATTAACAATTATTTTGGAGAGCATGTACATCGTATTATACAAGACATTAATCACCAGATCACAGCAGTATTTAAATGGTTCATTCTATCCCAGTCAGTTTATGTAACACCTTCTTCAAAGCGCAGGTATCACTATATTTGGATATATCACTAGTAAAATTTAACAGCAACTGACAACACTATTACTTTTTTTTCCTCACTCTCCTTCTTCTTCTTCTTTTTTATTATTTCCTTCTTTTTTCTTTCCCCTTTTCCTCCCTTCTCTTTTTAAGTAATGGGAAATAATGAAAGCACTTGGGAAATTAGAAATAATTTAAAAGTAAACATTTCACATTCAAAGTATTGAATAATAATGTGCAGAAAAAAAAAAACTTTACAATGTTGTGTTTGAGCACCATCTTCTGGGAAGTAGCTGTAATTACAGCTGTATGCATTTCAACATTTCACTTGTTAAATGTGTAAAGACAAGCTACTTTCTTTAACAGAAAGCTAAAGAAATCTAAAACAGAAAGTTCATGACTGCTGCTCATACTTAAATAATTTATTAAAATGATGATAACATCCAATTTAATTTAAGAAATACTATCATTAGACTTTTCCAATTCTATTCTCCACTAGTAGCAATGATAATTTAATGTGTTTGTAAGCATATATATAGCGCTTTATTCAAAGTTATTTTAGCACTATTCTTAAGTATACTTTTATCTGAAGTTAGCAATAGGAAATAATACTGTAGCAGGGGATAAAAGGAGAATATATGATGTGTAAAATTAACTGAAAGCTAAACGCTTTCATTTCAAGCAAACAGAACAGCCGAGTTTAGAAAAGGGATATTGTGATAGTGTGTACATGTGCGCCATCTTCTGGTCAGTATTTGTAACTACAAGTATGCATGCTTCAGTATATCTCATGCTGTGAAAGAGATGGTGAACAACTTTCTGTGTAAAAAATCTAAAAATAGCCAAGCAGTAGGTTCGTGAATGCTATTTACTTTTAAATGGTTCAATGATGTTCTAAGAACAACTAATGCATTTAGAAACATTTCTATTTTTAACATATTTATCTCTAAATTTTTGTTGATAAGTATAAAATGTGCACTTTAATAACATAACATACTATTATAAAATATAAAGGAATTTATTCAGACAGTTGCTAGTAACTTATTTTAGCTATGAAATGCTTTTCTAGGAGAAATAGTCTAAGAGATAAACTATTATAAGGACTTCTAGAACAATGATAATAAGCATCTAATAAACTGTCTTGATTTTATATTCATGCGACAACATAAAAAAAGCAATTATGCATTTCAGTTCCTTATTGAATCAATTTTTAAGTACTAAATAAAATATTATTATAATAGGCTAAATAACTAATAAAGGGCAGAAAAACTGCTTTGAGTCATTTATTAAGGGAATTAACTTTTAGATAATGTAGTCATACCTTGGTTGATACTTTGAGAGAAGTAGTATTTTCCGAATTCTTCATGTCAGTCTTCTGCTTCTTTTATTCCCTCACCTCCGACCAGATATTTTTTTCCTGAAGCTCTTTTTAGGGAAGATGAATTTGCCCAGTCCATTTCATTGGGAAGTGGAATTATGTTGTTGTTTTTTATGAAGGTTGTGGCTTCCAATTTGTTATTAAAAGATCTCATGTCATTATTGTATTGAATTCTTATTTTGGCAGGATAAGAGAGCTGTGTCTTGATTTTATGCTGCTTTAGAAGTTTTACTAATGGCCATGCTTTCTTCCTTAAATCCAGAACTCTTGTGGAATAATCATTATCAAATCTTAATAATGACTGTTTATACATAACAGGATTTTTCCTCCATGCTGATCTCAATATTAGTTATTTGTCCATAAAAGATAAAAATTTAATCACTATGGATCTTGGAGCAGACTTAGAAGAAATAGAAAGTGGCTTACCAATAGCTCTGTGTGCTCTTTCTATTCCATAAGATAATCCTTCTTTTAATCCTAGAACTTCAGGTAGCCAGGAGTTCAAAAATGAGATAATGTCATCCCCTTCAGTTTTCTCTGGAAGACCAAAAATCCTTATGTTTGTTATTCTCTCTCTATTTTCAATATCATCCATTTTATTTATTAACCATGTATTTTGTTGTAACAAAAATTGGGTTTGTAGTTCTTCTTCTTTTAATCTCCCATCAACATCACTTAAGGAAGTCTCAATGTCTGAAATTTTTGTTTGTTGCTGTTGTAATATTTCTTTAAAAATTTCAGTTTGTTTTTGACAGTTATCTATTAAGACTTTCTAAGTTCTCAGAAAATCTTTCCATCTTTAACAAGTCCAGTAAAGTAGCAGATATCTGTTGCATCTCTTTTTTCAGTATAGAATCTGAGTGTGAGTTCTTTGAGTTACTCATTTTCAACAGCTTGTGGTGTCCTCTGAAGTATTTGACAGGAACATTTCAGAATTTTTTCTTCAAAGTTGGTATTTTTATTGTATGTTACTTTTTCTTCAATAATTACCCAAAATTTTTTAAATATTTTTAGTTTTTTCCTGTATTTTCTAGTAAGAGTTTGAAGAGCTCAAATTTAAGCTGCCTTCAGTTAGCCATTAGGCTCCGCCCCCCTCGTCTTTCATCTTTTTTATTGGATATTTGCCTGGTTTTCTGTTGGACCATTTATCAATGCTGCCTTGTTCATTTTTTGTGCTAAAAAAAAAAAAATTACAATGCACTTATCAATATTGTACCATATGATGAACATGTGAGAATGCTGCAGAAACTAACCATCCTCTTTAATATAAAGGAAGATCAAACAAACAGAATAAGCTCCTTACAGGTAGTTCATTGACAAGCAATGTTAAACAGAAAGCAAAACTACTGATAAAGTACAACAGGTTTAGCCCAATTGTCACAATGCTGCCACACATTTCAACAATGAAAGTCACCAAGATCTGCAAAATGAGTTTCAGCGCATCCTTTGTAATTTCAGAGAGTATATCCAAAGTGATAAATAATTTCCCATTTTGATCAATTTTTTTAGAAGTTATTGTGACCTGCTGTTTCTTGGAATCAGTGATTAAAGTTCCAACTAATATTTTGATGTGCAAAACTAGTCATTATATATCTCAATGCGTAATTATACACTGCCAAAAGTCCAAGTTTCATATAATAAATCAGATGAGTGCGTCAAGGAAGGAACTGTTGACATTTGTCTCTATAGTAGTTTTCCTTTTATTTTCTGATATGATCATATAGATAAGATCATGTGAATTGAAAACATTTTGAAAATGGCCATAATTTCGGAAAACTTCAGGCATTTTTTAATCTTTTCTGTCTTGCAGGAATGTACTAAAAGATAATTTTCATGTCAGAGAACAGACAAGTTAGAGATTGTACAGCTTTCAGGGGTCTGATGTATATAATCTGGTCAGGTAGCATTCTAGGCAATCCCACCCAAGCAGATTTCACTACAATAACAGCAAAAGCATCTATGCAGGGAATAAACTGACATCATATGATCTAAGGGAATGCTTCCTAATACTGCAATTTAATTAGACTTTTTTGAAAGAATAAGTAATTAAACAAATTTGTTTCTGTTTTCAGGTTTCCTACTCACATTTCACTGATTTCATAATTGCACATAGTACACATAAGAACATAATTATAATGCACATACATGCCATAGCTGTTATATGTAAGAACAACTATCTGAAGAACAGTCTATATTGCATCTTAATAGAGTTTTGAAGAGAAAGAGATTTCTCTGTTTTTGGAACTGCTAGCATAGAAATTCTGGACGTGTATCATCCCTAGGACAAGGAAGCTTGACATTCTGTAAATGTATCATTTATTGCATACATCAGCCATGCTTGGGTATAGCATAACAACTGTCAATCTTACTGCAGCTGCTCCTACCACTGGCCGTGCCCCAATTTAAAAAATGGAACTGGCAGCATTAGGCTCAATTAGCATTTGTTAACCACTCTGAATTTCAGCCTTGGGACCAGACCTTACACCAGCCCTATGATTCTCATACAGAACTGTGGATTTCTGCCATGTCCTGTTCTGTTTTCCTAATTGTTTACATTTTATGGAAGGACAGAGCCTGACATATGTCATGCATGTTGTGGTGTGTGTGTGTGTGTGTGTGTGTGTGTGTGTGTGTGTGTGTGTGTGTGTGTGTGTGTGTGTGTGTGTGTGTGTGTGTGTGTATATATATATATATATATATATATATATATATATATATATATATATATATATATATATATATGTGTGTGTGTGTATGTATGCATATTTTAGAAAAAATTAATTTCATGCAGCAAAATATGTTAGACTACAGTTTAAGGTTATTACTACTATAATTTTTAAGGGGAGAGCTTAAGCCTCTCATTTTAAGATCTTTTTATAGTACTGAATATGGGATGGAGATACAATTTTGCAGGGGAAACACATTTTGGCAAGGAGCTACATTCTGCAAGTGGTCATACAATTTCAAAGATCTTGGTTATTTGTCTGTATATGTATACGTTCTAGCCATCTTTAAGATCTATATCTCTGTCTCGGGATACCTTGATTTCTACATGATAGATTGCCCTGCTCATAATATGCCATGATCTCTCCATATGTCCAACTTCAGGATTATTTTTGCCTGTTATTTGAAGGTCTACTTTGTACTATCATCGCTAGATAAACAGCATCTCATTAGAACATCAGTAACCCCTTAAACCTATAGTAGTTTTACTTTAGTGGCTTGATTTTACTTTCCAGCAAGCCTGTGAGCTGCCCTTTAAATTTCTGCAGCTCTCTGTCAGTGAAATCCTGATGTCATATTGTCACTGTGGTGTCACTACAACCTTTAAATAGTCCTAACTAAGAACTACAGTGACAATTACCACCATTAAAGAACAGTGTGTTGTGGCATTTTGCTCCTTTATATTAACCTTTTCTCATTATACAGTTGTAAATGTAGTTTCACTCATTTAAACTCAAATTCACTGTTCAGTCAATATATAATACTTTTAAAACTAAAAGATAAAACATAGATTTCTATATCTAGAAATCCTAGAACTGTATCATTCCAGGTTTTAATATATTTCTGTAAACTGTTCTTGGTTTATTAATGTACAACAAGAAGGTTCATATTCTTTGTTTTTGCTTCATCTGTGCTTTAGGAAGAGATAATGCTGCTGAATATAATATTTGAATATAAGATTTTGGGAAATATAATAATTTTAATCAGTAATACACTGGTCAAATGAAAAAAATGTTCCATAATTCTACTTTTTTCTTTAGTTCTTGTATTATTTTATTTGCTTATTTCTATTATTTTTAGGTAGTTGATGTTAGGATTATTCCTAATTAATGTGTTTTTCATCAATATCTCTATGATAGTTTCCTTTGAAAACTGTTGTATATACTTTTTATACATTTTGTTTTCGTACTATTAAATTTCAGTCCGGAAGTATCTCTAAAGTTTTTAATTTTATTTTGTGCTTCTTTAAAGGAAGATTCTGTATTAATAAGTTGTAAAAATTATAATATATAAAGAGTAATATCTTTGATGTGCATTGACTGTTTACCTTAAACTTCATTATATCTGTCTTACTTCTAATAATATTAGCTAATTGTCCCACAGCTAGTGTGAAAACTATAGGCAACAATGGGCTTCCTTGCCCACTGCCCCTTTTAATTTATACTATTTCTGACAGATAAGGGCCTAATTTAACATAATTGTTTTATCCGCATTATAGAGTCGGCACTAATGTTATGAATGCTTGGAGAAAGTTAAAATGCTAAACAATGTAAGTACATAATCCTAGTATCACAAAAGGAGGTACTGCTAGCCCAGCTAGCTGGAATTTTGTAAATAATTATATGTCATTTGTGAATATTAATATGATTTATTTAGAAATGTGACAGAAGGAGATATATGTCATTTGTGAATATCAACATGATTCATATGCTTTTGTTACAAATGTATTAGAACTGTATGTCAGGTGTATATCAAACTGCTGGTACAGAAGTGTGTGTTTAAAAGGTTTTTCCAAAATGCTTAAACTGTAACCACAACATGCCCTACTGGAATAAAACAGAAATGTACCTGCACTATTGTAACTGTTTAGATGTATATATTTTAACTGCGGAAATTGGAATACAGAAGGTTAACTTCAGAAAAATAGCTGAATTTAAATTACTTTATGGCCAGGCCATAAAAACATGTTATCTTTCAGTTTAAGTTCAGCAAGAGACACAATGTCTAAAACTAGGAGCTTTCTGTATTGTCTTGGAAGTGTTTTATTTGTTTATGACTTCCACCATTTGCCCAAGATCTGAGGTCTATGTATTTTCACAGGTAGATGCTAAATAACTCTATCTTCCAGGAGTGGGGGAGTTTCACCTGGGATAGAGTCAGATGACAAGAAATGAGGTCATTCTGCAAGCTATCCCAGCAGTAATATTTGAGTTATTAATTTAAGAAATCTCTGAGAGAGAGGTTAAGAGAGCATTCTGTATTATGTCTTTGACCTGACAGCAAAAACCAAAGAAGATGCATTCATCACACATTTGCCTTGCTATGAGTAAGTCAGTCTAGGGAACAGTATAATTCTCTTAGATAAAATCACGAATGTAGCAACACTCAGTTTAGATGTTTTTCTTTATTTACTTGAGAGTGTCCTGCAATGTTGTTTTAAATATTTTCTGTGATTTTGAACTCTGATGTGACTGTAATTATGTACTGATTATTTTCTCGTTCTTTTATTATTTATTATTAAATATATTTAAACCTTCCATTGTGGCTGATCTGTCTAGAGATATGTAAGTTCTGAGAGTGTTCTTCTTTTCTTCTGGCTGTTCCAATTAGGGGTCACCACAATGAATCATCTGTTTCCATTTCTTCCTATCCTCTGCATCTTGCTCTGTCACACCAACCACCTGCATTTCCTCTCTCACCACATCCATAAACCTTACCTTAGGCCTTCCTCTTTTCCTATTACCTGGCAGATTCATCCTTAGCATCCTTTTCCCAATAAACCCAACATCCCTCCTCAGCACATGTCCAAACCAACACAATCTCACCTCTCTAGCTTTGTCTCCAAACTAGCCAAACTGGGCTGACCCTCTAATGTACTTATTCCTAATCCTGTCTACCCTCATCACACCCAGTGCAAATCTTAAGATCTTTAACTCTGCCACATCCAGCTCTGACTCCTGCCTTTTAGTCAATGCAACTATCTCCAACCCATATAACATAGCTGGTCTCACTACCCTCTTGTAGACCTTCCCTTTCACTCTTACTGGTACTCGTCTATCAGAAATCACTCCTGACACTCTTCTCCACCCACTCCACTCTGCCTGTACTCTCTTCTTCACCTCTCTTCCATACTCGCCATTATTCTGAACTGCTGATCCTAAGTATTTAAACTCATCCACCTTCGCCAACTCTACTCCCTGTATCCTCACCATTCTCCTCTCTAGAGCATATCTCCACCTCTCCATGGTCTCCTCCATCTGTTCCCTACTCTCACTACAGATCACAATGTCATCTGCAAGTATCATAGTCCACAGGGACTCCTGTCTGATCTCATCTGTCAACCTGTCCATCGCCACTGCAAACAAGAAATGGCTCAGAGCTGATCCTTGATGTAATCCCACCTCCATCTTAAACGCATCTGACACTCCCACTGCAGATCTCACCACTGTCACACTACCCTCGTACATATCCTGTACCACTCTTACATACTTCTCTGTCACTCCTGACTTCCTCATACAATACCACAACTCCTCTGTAGGCACCCTGACATATGCTTTCTCTAAGTCAACAAAGACACAATGTAACTCCTTCTGACCTTCTCTGTAGTCTCCATCAACACTCTAAGAGCAAACATCACATCTGTAGTGGTCTTTCCTGGCATGAAACCATACTGCTAATCACTAATCATCACCTCCCTTCTAAACCTAGCTTCCACTACTCTTTTCCATAATTTCATGCTGTGACTGATCAATTTTATCCCTCTGTGATTACTACAGCTCTGCACATCATCCTTATTCTTAAAAATCGGTACCAAAACACTTTTTCTCCACTCCTCAGGCATCCTCTCACTTTCCAAGATTTCATTAAACAATCTGGTTAAAAATTCCACTGCCATTTCTCCTAAACAACTCCAAGCTTCCACAGGTATGTCTTCTGGACCAGCAGCCTTTCAGTTCTTCATCCTCTTCATAGCTATCCTTACTTCATCCTTGCTAATCCATTGCACTTCCTGATTCAATATCCTCACATCATCCAACCTTCTCTCTCTCATTCTCTTCATTCATCAGCCCCTCAAAGTACACTTTCCATCTGTTCAACACACTCTCCTCGCTTGTGAGTATGTTTCCCTCATTATCCTTTATCACCTTTACCTGCTGCACATCTTTGCTAGCTCTGTCCCTCTGTCTAGCCAATTGGTACAGGTCCTTCTCTCCCTCCTTAGTGTCCACTTTTTCATACAACTCTCCATATGCCTTATCTTTTGCCTTTGCCACCTTTTTTGCCATGCACCTCATCTCCTTATACTCCTGTCTACTTTCTTCATCTCTTTGACAATCCCACTTCTTCACCAACCTCTTTCTCTGTATACTATCCTGTACTTCCTCATTTCACCACCAGGTCTCATTGTCCTCCTTCCTCTGTCCAGATGTCACACCAAGCACCTTCCTAGCAGTCTCCCTTACTAGCTCTGCTGTAGTTACACAGCTGTTCGGTAACTCTTCACTACCACCCAGTGCCTGTATTAACTCTTCCCTGAACTCCACCTCACAATCACCCTTTTTCAATTTCCACCATTTGATCCTTGGTGCTGCCCTCACACTCCTCTTCCTCTTCTTGATCACCAATGTCATTCTACAGACCACCATTCTATGCTGCCTAACTACACTTTTCCCTGTCACCACTTTACAAGTTCCAATCTCCTTCAAACCAGCCCCGCTGCAAAGGATATAATCTACCTTTGTGCATCTCCCTCCACTCTTATATGTCACCCTATGCTCCTCCCTCTTGTTAAAATATGTATTCACCACAGCCATGTCCATCCTTTTGGCAAAATCCACTACCATCTGACCTTCTGCATTCCTTTCCTTAACACCATACCTACCCATCACTTCCTCATCTCCTCTGTCCCTTCACCAACATGCCCATTGAAATCTGCTCTGATCACCACTCTCTCACCCTCAGTACAGTCATCACACTTCATCCAACTCACTCCAAAATTTTTCTTTCTCATCCATCGCACACCCAACTTGCGGAGGATATGTACTAACAACATTCATCATTACACAATCAATTTCCAGCTTCATAAACATCACTCTATCTGACACTCTTTTCACCTCCAAAGCACTCTTGGCATACTGTTTCTTTAGGATAACCCCTACCCCATTTCTCCTCCCATCCACACCATGATAGAACAATTTGAACCCACCTTCAATCCACCTGACTTTACTTCCCTTCCACCTGGTCTCTTGTACACACGATATATCAACCTTCCTTTTGTCCATCATATCAGTTAGCTCTCTCACTATACCACTAATACTGCCAACATTCAAAGTTCCTACCCTCACTCCCACACTCATAACCTTTCTCCTCTCTTCCTGCCTTCGGGCATGCCTTCCCCCTCTTCTTCTTCTCCTTCTTTTCCTTTGGCCAACAGTAGCCCAATTTCTGCCAGCACCCTGTTGGCTAACAGTACTGGTGGCGGTTGTTGTTAACCCAGGCCTTGACTGAGCCAGTATATAAATCTGTATTGTTTTCCGCATATCTTATTTGGCAAATGTTTTTCACTGGATGGCCTTCCTGATGCAACCCTTCCCATTTATCTGGGCTTGGGACCGGTACGAAGAAATGCACTGGCTGTTCTGAGAGTACTTGTGTATTTATTTGGTGACACTGTGTAGGCCACTCCTAATAGCCTTGTTGTTGGTCAAACTACCATTCCTATTAATAGTAACATTACACAGTAAGATTGGGCACCCTTTGTGAAGGACCTTAAAGTAGCTGATAAGGGGTTCTGGTAGCAATGATAACTAACTTATAGTCTGGGCAGAAGGGTCATAGCTAGCATACCTGTGCCACCCTTTCCCAGGTGTGTGTGTGTGTGTGTGTGTGTGTGTGTGTGTGTGTGTGTGTGTGTGTGTGTGTGTAAAACAAATCTCCAACAGTCTGTGTGTGTGTGTGTGTGTGTGTGTGTGTGTGTGTGTGTGTGTGTGTGTGTGTGTGTGTGTGTGTGTGTGTTAGCTACTTGGGCAGGGGCATGAAGCACTGGTTGGACAGAGAGAGTGTTGGAGGAATTGGCTTGGAACCCTGGCTAAGGACTCAACTCTATAGCTGCGCCAGTGGGGAGTCTTATTGGCAATCTGGAAAAAGAGTGAGAAACCAGCCCCGGATTGACTGTGGTCTCTGTCTGCTCTTAAGAGAAATTGCACTTGATGCAGAGAGCTGCACCAAGAAATACTGTGTGCGTAACTTGTCATCTTCCCAATGTACGTATCCCACTGGTGCCAGTGGTGAGGATTACAGTTCCTTGATTACTGTTGCCAGTTCTGGGGCTGGGTGTCACACCCAGTTTTTTTTATGTCTAAACTAAAAGTTAACATGTCTTCATTCTTTAAATACCACAAAGCCTTGGGGGAGTAGAAAGGCATGCTTATAAATAAGCCTTACACAAAATTGCAAAATAAAAGAATGAAATAAAATATAAAGTTACTTCGAGCGCTTTTGTCTCTTCTATTGGAGACTTTATTTTGATAAAGTCTCCAATAGAGGAGACAAATGCTCTTGATTTTATGTCATTTAATAAAGTTCTCCTTATGAAGTAACTATATTTTATTTCATTTTTTATTTTGCAATTTGGTATAAGGCTTATTTATAAGCATTCCATTCTACTCCTCCGAGTCTTTGTGGTATTTAGTTTGTTTTTTTTGGATTTTGTAGCATATATGTCTTCATTCTTGTTCCTCATGTAGTCTGTTAATTTTTTTATTCTATTTGCATTTTCCTGGCTTGATTACTGGCAGTGAATCCTACTGGATCTTCGTGTGAAATTTATTTCTTATTCTATCAAGGTATATGGAAATAAACATCTTAGATCCACATTTAACAGTGTGAGTGGATGATAAGATGCAGTGAATAGGACCTTTATTTGTTTTTGATATTGGTGTTATTATGGAATATATGCAGGCTCTCAGAATATAATTTTTCTTTTGTGTATACATTTGTTATTAATCATACAATTTTAGAATTAATTCTATTATCCCTGGAACTTTTTTCTCTTGTAATGTATTTATTTTGCATAACTTATATGATGTACTAATCTGTTTTGTTTGTTGGTGTTAAGCGTCTTCAGACAACTTCTTATCTATATTATTGTGCAAAAAGGACTGTTTTTCTTTATTTTCTGGTTGCATTTAACTTTCATTTATTTTTTTCATAACATTTTCTAAACACCTTAACTATTTCTTCTGTGTCTGTTTTATGTCCATTACTCCATAAACTCTTAATAATACAAATCTGCTTGGAGTTATTTAATACTTTTGTCATATTGGCCAAATGTATGCAACCATCTGGAATTAATATTACATGATATAAGTTCCCACTTCTCCAGTATTATTTCCTTTTTATGATCCCTTAACTTATTCTCATCCATTGAATTACTTCATTCTCTTCTCTCATCTTGTATGCAATCCGTAGAGCTGCATTTGTTATCCAAATAGTGTAGGAATTCTTCCAAGAAGTACATTTGAAAAGTATGTTAATGAAAAGCAAAAGTGTGAAGCTACTGGACTAAGACAAGCATGCTTCACAGTGATGCTAACCAACATATTGGAAAAATACAGTAAGTGCAATGTCATTAGTGGTAGATTTAAAGGTATAGCATTTGAAATGATGTCACTTATTTGAAAATATGAATTCAAATTCCAACAGAATGAAGCATGGGGAGACATAATCCATTGCAGAAAATGTACAGGAACTCAGTTCCTGTGCTTTACTGTTAACTTTTATTATTTATCAGTAATGTCTGCATACTAACAGACAGTTTGCTGTGAAGCAGAGTGCAGCGGTGTTCAAGTTAGATTTTGTTAAGTAGTAGAAGAGGAATGAAATGCACAGTAAGAAGAAATAAGGAGAAAACAAATCTGAGAAGGATACAGAGAAACTGGAATAAAAAAGTACTTAACCATGTAATCATTGGACAGGGCTACACGTGAATTCAATTTGTTAGAGGACTCTTTTAAGAGATATCAACTGTAAGGACTAGTGTTAAACAGACAATGGAAGTAGAAAAGGAAAGGTATTGCAGATGTTTTTGAAGTTTATTGATATATTAGACTTAGTGGTCATTAAGACATTGACTTATTCAATCGTCTTCACCTCAACAAACATTTAATAGAAACCAAATGTGTCACTTTCTATTCTTCTGTTTAGTTTTAGTTGAGAAGCATTAAACAAACAAACAAAAAGCTCTGCTCCTCTTTTCATAAGTGAGAAGGGAAAATAGTCATGTTTCTCCTTTTACACTGTAGCAAACCATTTAAGAAAGCAGTTATCACAGTTCATGCTATAAACAGAGTGCTACTGTGTTTCAGTTTTGACTGCAAATGTAATTCATGGATGCTGGTAATGCACTGAAAACTGACTGGGATCTGCTGATTGCACCCCCTAATACTTTTTACCCAAGGCAGCTGCCCTTTACCTTGCCCAAGCCACACCTCTGTCAGATACCGCTAATGTTAAGATTCAGTATTTCACCCCCTGCATGCCACAGAGAGAGGAAGCCTTGACTTTGGCTCACTAACCAGTGTTCCAGTAACTGCACATGTGCTGTAGGGGCCAGAAGAGGGGGAGGATGGGAGATACGTGTGTGACTCCAGCTTTCTCATCATGAATGGGCAGTTTTATTTGGGCATTGGTAACACATACCCTGTTGGTGAATGATCACTCACAGAAGGAGCATGGCAGACCTGTACTGTATCTGCAGTGTTCAGATTCACTAGAGCATGTGTGGTAACATGACATGTCCATGTCTACCTTTGAGTAGTAGCAATTGTGGAGTATTCAAGCAACTCACAGAAATGGCATACAAGAAAGTTTATGGGACCAGCAGCCCTGCCCACTCCCTGCTTCTCAGGGGCATGAATAACATCATAGGGATCTCTTGATGGGGAGTGATTAGGTCAGTGAGCTCTTGCTGCATCTAGCGATGCCTGCCTCTTGTCACAAGAGGAAAGAATGAGTCGGTATGGCACAGGAAGTAAATCACTAGGTAACAGCCAAGTGCATTCATTTAGCAACACTGATACTTTCTTGCCATCTTTGTCAGACTGCTGGGTGTTAATTCTGGGGTTTCTAAACTGAAGGAAAAGGGAAGTGAGTTACCATGTGATGGGATATATAAGTAGTAGGGGTGTTGGGGCCACAGATCACAACTAAAGAGGGTATAGGGAGGGGTTTAGCACAAACAATTTTCACCCTAGTTGTGGGGAAGGAATTGGCAGAAGTGGTAGGCAATGGTGACAGGAACAAAAGAATATAAAATAATTGATTTATAGTATATCAGTGACTTATGGAATTTTCTGTTTTTCTTTTATCAGAATGCACTTTTAATTTTTAAGTGTTGGACCTTGCAGTATCATGTCTCTTTCTTCAGAGAGAGGTCCAGTGTCTCATTCTCCTTAACACTTAGTATTTCCATTTCCTGCCAAGCCATTATTAAATCATTTGCACCTGTTGTGTTAATGGTATGTCCCATTGTCAGCATGCTTCCCCAAAATGCATGTGATGCTTCTGATAAGGCCCAAGTAACAGTACCACAGGAGAATGATTTTATGTCCTGTGAGTCTGTTCTCACTATGCTTTTTCAGGATGCTGTTGATTTTGGTTGCACCCCTTTCACCATGTATATGATGGTCATTTGGCACGGTTATTACTACTAACATATCATTTTCTTGGCCTGGCTGCTGTTTCTAGTCTTTTTTGTCACAATATTGTTATAGCCCATATACAGAGTTTTGCAGTTGTCTGAACTGTATTTTAACTGCCATTTCTCTGCCCATTTTGACAGATTATGTAAATCTCTCCCTTGGCTCTCACTTCGAAGTACAGCCATAGTTTCTACTTTCATACTGTATGTAAACATGTTCTCTGTGACCTACAAAATGTCTGAAATGAATGTACTGAGGAGCACTAGACCCACCATCAATCCTCTAATGGTAAAGCATTCATTGTTGTCATTTTCTACAAATGAGTCCTGTATATCATGACTTAAGTGTCCTTCTTCCCTGCCACCTCTCCACCGATGTCAGCATTCCTTTTGTCATCACACTGCTTTACTCCGCCTTCCTGCTGTATTCAGAAAACACTTTTTTGTTCTGATTTTCCTAGTCACATTTTTCTTTGCTAAAGCTTTTTCCCCTCACCTTCCTGTTTTCCCTTCTTTACACCGACCTTAAGACTTGTTACTACCTTGGCTTCTTTTTTTTTACCCCAAATAGTTTGCCTCCTTCCCTTTTTATTGTTTCTTCACACTCACTTCACTGTCGCCCCCTTCTCATGTCACTCTTAAGCTTTTTTCAAAGTTCATTTGTATCTTCCTTTCCTAGCCAGCCCATCAGCCCTATTTCATCTCTTTTTTACTAGTTCTCTCCCACCTACATTCCTATACATTCATGCATGCATGTGTTATTTCACAGAACAATCCCTACAGTAAAATATTTTGTGACATCATCTCTGTTTGTTATTTGTGTCGTTGCTTCCCCTTTGCTTACATTCATTGCCTTGCTCATTACTATGTGCAGGATCTTGTTGAAGCCATCCTGCACCCCGGACTTCTGTTTACCGTTCTGCAAAACAAAACATTGCAGGCTGTCCAACACCCTCCGTATATCCCACAATGCACCACAGTTCTCAACATCTCTATATTTCCCTTGCAATGTTATAGCTTATTTGAACTCTGCATTTATGACTTATCATTCGTTTGTCATCACCAGTTTGAGTACTTATTACATTTTACAGCGTTCACTTCTTTATTTTATCTCTATCCTTACCAGATATTAGGGACTTTTCTCCTGCTTGTTATTTTCCTAAACATTTTTTTTTCATTCCTTGTGCTTCTGGGCTCACCTAAGCAGCTTTAGTAAACAAAAGATACTCCCTCACTTGTCTCCTCATGAAAACATGTTTTATTTATAAATAACAGATGAGCACTTTCATCCTGTGTCAAACAGACATTATCAAAACTGCTAAAACTATTCTCAGTCTCACTTTAAAACTGGGTATCAATATGTGATTGGCATTAGCCAATCAAAATCAGCAAATAAAATTAACATGCACAAAAACTAAAAAGTGATAAAACACTTAAATAATACAATGTGTAAACCTTATATGTTTTGCAAGTTACAACAATAACACACACACACACACACACACACACACACACACACACACACACACACAAACACACACAAATAAATGAATGCTTAAATAGTGCACTGTTAGTATTCCCCTTCTATCTGTAACACTCTCATAAATTTCAAACTACAAGAAGTTTGTGTTTTTTGTTATTAGCACAGCAAACATCTCTGAAAGGTGAGGTCCTTGGAAATGTAGGCTTGAACGAGAAGAATTTTTGAGGCAACATGGCTTCAGTGCCACAAACTTTTCAGGAATTAATGACAATGTTTATTTATTGTCCATGTAGAAACTAATTTTCTTGTAATACCAAATATGTGGTGTATGTGAATACAAGACATACGAGACATATGATAAATGAACTTCAAAATATATGTCTCTCTTTTTTGAGATGTGTTATTTCTGTTCTGAATTTCCTTAGTTTTGGCTGGCCACCATTTGTCCAGATGGATAAATGCTTTCATAAATGACACTGTAGGAAACATTTTCCTCTCCGTGGCTGTCACAAAGAATCTGTTCTCTGTTTATATGTTGTTGTGTCTTTCGGCTTTTCCCAGTTAGGGATCACCACAGTGGAACTCCAGTCTGCTAATGATTGGCAGTAGATTTTTGAGTGCCGAGTTGCCAGCCCTGACGCACAACCTTCAACGAAGGTACGCCCATTCACTCATGTCTCAACACAGAAGACACTCTAGCTGAGAATTGAACAGGACAACATCTTACTGTGAGGCGACAACGCTACCGCAGCACACTGCGTAAAGTTCCCAATTTTCAAAAAGTGTTATGCAATCACTAATTGACATAGGTAAGAATCACTAATTGACATAGGTAAGAATAATTAAGATGTAAAAGTCCTTATTTGCATAGTCTGATTCTGCCAAGACTAATCCTTCTTCTTTAAAACTGAAGCCAATACCTCTCCACCACTCAGTGCAAGAATTCTGGAAGAAACTGAAAATAATAGGTGGGGAGAGGGTCAAATGGCTGAATATGCGGTAACCATTTTAAATGTTGCTGTCATAAACCTAAAAAGCAAACAGAATGACAGGTTTTATATTACTAGCTTGTATATTCTGAAGAATATGGAATCTGAATCTCCAATCACTCTCCTATCACTTAGTGACTTTAATTCTAAAAGCTTTGCCAGAAAAAAACAGATTTTATGAGGAACATGACAAAAATATGAAATAAAAATCTAGGCATTCTGCAAAATCTGGACAGCTGAGAATGATTGTGAGGCCTTTTGACTGGTTAGCTCCGTCACCACTGGAATCAAAACCTTTTGGTACTTTAGCAGAAATAAAATCTTTTGATACTTTGGGTTTGAAGTTATTTGTGTTGGAAATGTTTGATTCTTTAACTCTAACATAAGCTGCTGGCTTGCGTACTAAGACAAAGAAGAAGAAACTACCTAAGTTACCTAAGATTTCCTCTTCTCTACCTGAAATTAGTTGGTCTAGTATTGATTAGCCTGTTAAAATGCCTGTAAAAGTGTTTAGAAGGCTTCTTTTCTTTTCCTTCACGTGATTAAATTTCAAAGTGCATCTAATATGATTGCTTCTATAGCATTTAGTGTACTATCCCTTATTTTAGACTCAAAGCCTTCAATGTTGAAGCCTTTGATATTGAAGCAAAGCCCTACACCTGCCATTTTTTATTTTGTTTATTACAAGTTTACTATGACTTTCTTTTAGGTGCAGCTTTCAGCTGCCCATCCCCCTGCCTTTCTATGAGGTACAAGGAGTCAACCACCAGTTTTCCCCAAAGCAGAGGGCAGCAAATATCTCTTCATATCTTCCAACATTTATGGTTCCATTTCTAAGACATTGCTGTTGAGCTGTTCAACATATGCATCTATAACATGGCAAGCCAAATTGGTTGTCAAACCATGGATGTTTATCTTGGTATCAACAGTACATACCCAATGTTTTCAAACTTAAATCTCCAGTTGGCACTGATTTTTCTGATGCAAAGGTTCTTGGCCTTGATTTGGGCTTTCAGCTTAGTGATTCAGCTTGAGACATTGGCATTGATGCTGGCTCCTATGCTACAATGCGGGTGTCCTAAAACTGGAGGGCATATTTTAGAGCATCTCAAGATAAACTTTAGCATGTGCCTCAGTACTGATGGAACCCCCACAAAGTGCTCAGAATCCAATGCTAACATTGTCCCTTTCATTGGAGCAAACTACTGAGCCAATAGCCTTTCAATATATAATTAAAGAAATAAGGTTATGGAACCTTCTGCAATATCCCAGTCTAGTTTCAACCGAGAAAAGGTTATCTTCCTCATTCTCAGAGCCCATCCTCCAAAGATTCACAGGAACACTTCATACAGCATGAATAATTTTGATTCTCCTGTATTAACTCCAACAGCTGACACTATTACTGTGGAAGATAACTATTCCTTTGCAAATATCCCTCATGACTCTAAGTTTGTGGAAGTTCTAGATATGATGCAACATACGTGGACTGAACCACAAGAGAAATTCATGTGAAATAACAGAAGTAAATTTGATATATTACTGTGCAGCTAAATTAATAAAAACTGATAGGCCAAGAAAGAACTATAAAGATGACAACGTGGACTCTTGCAGATAATGAAGAAATTATGTATTGTTATCTTTATGCAAAAAGCCCAGAATTTCCAGATAGGAGATATTCAGAAAGATTAATTGAGAAATTAGAAGGAAGAAAGAAAAATACTTCCACAAGAAAAACTGTGAAAAGCTTCAAATGCAAATGTGCACTCATTAATACAAAAGGTCCATGAAAAACATTACATAGACAAAGAGACTTTGGGTTGCCTTGAAAAAGAAGTGACAGAGGAAGTGTGAAAATATACAGAACAAAACCCATAGATTTTTGAAGGATATAAAAAAGACAGATGAGCATGGAAAAGAAAAAAGAGATCTGATATGGTAGAATATTTATGCAAAGGAGACAGCCAAACTAATCAATAAAAAAGCAGCTCCAAAGATGTTTATAAAGAAATACAGGCAGAGGCACCCAGATATTGAAAATATCACAATATAAAAATAAGAAAACAAAAGGGAAAAGTAGAAAAGAAGATTAGCAATAGTGAAGTTAAAGAAATAGAAACAAGAGGTTATGAATTACCTACAAACTCAAGGATTTAATGCAGAAAATCCATCTCAGGTAAGATCACAACATTAGAGAACAATGAATCCCTAAACTCAGGAGAAAGAGGTAGGATGGGAAGCATCTGATCACCTGGCCACATGATGATGCTCCAGAGCTTTTAGTAATAAATATAAAATTTCAGTGGACATTGCACATCAAGGGAAGGAGCAAGAAACAGTAGCATCTCTGACACAGTCAATGTTGCGGAGTAATAGGCCAATGCGTTCCCATATGAAAGAGCAACAGATGACGTAGAATGCAGCTGAAGAGAATGTGTCACAGGAAAATATTCTGGAACTTTCTGTAGAATGCCTGAAGGAAACAAAAAACAAACATTGTACCCTCAGTGTAGAAGAAAATGATCTAAGGGAAACGTTGCTTGATTTAATACAGATAGATAGATGAAGAAATAGATTATAGAAAGTAAATAAGGCCCAAAATATTAGAAGTCTGATAAAACTGATGAACTCAGTAACCAAGACTATTAACATAAATACATGTAATATAATAGAAGTTAATATAATGTATTACTGTGTAGCTAAATTAATAACAGATAAAGTCTTACTACACTAACATAGAGCAATAAGGGAAAGGAAAGAAAGAAATAAAATGCCACCAATGAAGTATCAACTACAGAAAAAAATAAAACCAATTAAAACAAGAAGTGTTACTGTTAGAAAAATACAGAAGTGGGAAGAGACTATAACAAAAATGCTTAGAAAGATAAATGTGATAAAAGCAATGCACAATATCAGAAAAGACCAGGATGTATCATACACTATTACATATAATAAACTAATGATACCAGCACAGGCAGAAAAACTTAGAAAACATACAGACAGATATAAAGGAAAAGTACAAAATAAGCAATTCATTGATGACTCAAAATGTCATAGAGACCTAGGAAAACAAAAGGAATAGAAACATGACAAAAAAAAGAAGAAGTAAACATATTTTGGAAAAATATTTATGAAGACCATGTGGAACATAACAAATATGCTGAATGGATAGAAACATTAAAAGAAACAGTAAGGAGTTCAAACATACATGATATGAAGAGAGGTGAAGTAATAGCCAGAGAAACTCAAACAAAATTAAGAAAAGCTGCTAATTAGAAAAACCCAGGCCCAGATGCAATGCCTGACTTTTGACTAAAAGCATTAACATCTTTACACAAAGATATAGCCCTGAGTAAGAATTACTTATATGTACATCCTGAACAGAAACCAACCTGGTTAACGACAGAGTGTACCTGTAAACTCTAAAAGCTATAGACCAATAATTATGCAATGGAACTGATGCAGACAGAGTTTATAATCATTTAGAAGAAAACCAATTATGGCAATAGAGCAAAAGGTTAACAAAAGAAAGGCATATTGAACAAAGGAACTTTTATTGCAAAATAAACCCATAATGGAGAACATTTATTGCAAAATAAACCCATAATGGAGAAATATAAATAGGGGAAGAATCTAAGTATGGCATGGAGAGATTACAAAAAAGCATTTGACAGCATCCCACATTCATGGATAAAGGAGTGCTTAAACTTGTGTGAGATACATTCTACATTACAGTGACAATGTAACAGTGGCAAACTACTTTTTAGTTAAGCCAAGGTGAAGTGCAAAGAACTATCGTGGGGATAAAAATTCAGATGGGGATATTCCAGGGTGATTCTTTGTCATCTATGTTGTTTTGTCTTGCCCTTAACCCATTAAGCTGTTTATGTTACAGACTAGATCTTGGTTACAATTTGGCTCCTATAAAACAAACTTGCTTAAAGATTTCTTATCTACTTCTTGCGGATGAATAGTTCAACACATTAGAATTTGAAAGCACACCTGCAAGTGGGACAAAACTTTCTCAGATGATATAAGAATGCCATTTGGTCTTGAAAAATGTACAAAAGCAACATTTAAAACAGGAAAGTTGCAGCATCAAGAAAATGTCAGTCTGGAATAGAAATGTGAAATAAAGGATTTTGAGCAGGAAAGAGTATATAAATATTTGGGAACTGGTGAAGGATCGGCAATAAAACTTGAACAGGTGCAAATAAAATTCATTAAAGGAATATTTCAGAAGACTAAAATTAATTTTCAAACCAGCCTTGACATCTAAGAATAAAGTCCAATCTATAAACCAGTTTGCTTTTCCTGTTCTAACTTATGCTTTTGGTGTGATTGACTGGCCCCAACCAGTATTGATCAACTGATGCTTCACACTTATTAAATGATATATAAAAACAGTGTATACCAAGATTATATATATTCCACACTCTGAGGGAGGTGTAGGCCTCCCTAGTAGTAATTACATGTACAAATCTGCAGCTGAGGGACTGTATAATTATCTGCTGACCTCATCAGATCCAAACAAAGTGAAAGTTTTATAACATAATGAGACGAAGTCTAGAATGACATCTCTGTTAAGTTTAGCAGAAGTATTCTGGTATCAAGCTGGAATGGAAATCAAACCAGAAGCAGAAAAAAATCAGACAGTAACTTAATGTGCCAAAAATAAAAGAAAGAAAAATATAAGGAGAAGGATCAGATGAGAAAGAAAGAAATGTAGAAAAGTCATAAATATAGCGACAAGTGCAGAGATTTCCTGGAACAACCTCATGTTGCTCAGGATTTGATGCAGGAATGATTGAGAAGAACTGAATTGAACCCAAAAGATAACAGGTTAAAAATGAGAGTGCAGGATAGTTGACTACATACAATCTGGTTTACAAAGTCAATTGAACATGTGGGGGAAACAGACAAATGTAGGCTCTGTAAAAAAGAATCGGAAACAGTTGCACACCTTGTTACATGGTATGATACACTCTTGGCAGATTCCCTGTACACTGAAAGGCACAATAATGTCTCAAGACTGTTGCAGTGGGGGTTGTACAAACACAACAATACAGAAGTAGCTGAGAAACATTGGAAACATGAAAAAAAGCATACGTCATGTGGGATTAACCATTGCCAACAGTTCAAAAATAGTTGTGGGCAAAACTGGTATTGTACTCCATAAAAAAAGACAAAAGTAGCATTAATCATTCAAACTGCTACACCTACTGATTACAGTGTCTTACATACAGAGAGGCACAAAGTCATAAAATATCAGGATTTGCTGCCAGAAATTACAACAATTTGGAAGAAAGATGTTCAGACAGTTCTGACAGTAGTATCAGCTATGGGTCTAATAAAAAGAATTTATAGTCATAGATATGCTACCAAAACATAACTATGTATGAATTGCAAGAGTCTGTTCTAGGCACCTGCTGCAAAGACCACTTTGGCTACCATCAAAGATTGAAACAATACTTTATTTAGTACTTTAAAACCTAGGGGCATGAACTTAGAAGTCAATCTTACGATATAATTTTGTATTATGTATGTAGGGTTTTCTAGGTGTGTTTTCAGGTGCTTTTGTACACAGTTTTTGTACACAGTTTTTTTTTATATACAGTCTTTTGTACATATTTTTCTGCACATATTTTTGCACATTTTTATAGTGTTATGTGTGGCATGTATTCAAATTAATACATACATGCTTCTACATTATGTCTCTTTAAATTCTATGGGTCAATTAAGTTGTGATTGTTAATTATATTAATTGGTGTCATATAGTATATAAGGTGCAACAAGCATCAATGCATTTATTCCTTTGAAGGCATTCAGCCGAGGTACCAGAATAAAGTGTTGCAGCTTTTCCAGTCTCTGTTTGGTTTGTCTACATTCGTTTTGCTGTTTGGTTGGCTTTATCTGTTTTTCAGAGATTGGGAGAATTTCCATCATGTCAAATTTGAATGGAAGCGGTTTTTTGTTTGCTAACTTAGCAAAAGAAAGGGACAGCAAGTTGGCACAATTTGATCCGTGGACTGTATCTGGTAACGTTTCCTTTGATAAAAAGTTTGATGACCTGAAAAAATTAAGAATAAAAGAGACTTCTTTATTTTATGATTTGCGCCTCTTGGAGAAATATGTTGAACTTTCCATTACACCTAGAGGCTTAAGAATTGACAAGTTGCCTGCCTATAAGTTTGCTGAGGATGAGAGTGCTTTTCTAGAGGAGTGGAAAGCGGCTTCACTGCAGTGTTCTCTTAATTGGTTAAGGATCCTTATCAACCGTAACCGGAGAAGTTTGGGTATAATCCAAACCCAAATTGCTGAAGGTGAGGCCGCGTTAGCTGCTGAATATCCTGATACAGCATTCCTTTCGGCTATTAAAGGCATTAATGAAGAGGTTTCAAAAATTGAATGCGATGTAATCGCAAGAAAGAAAAAAAAGTTAAACAGAGATGTAAATGATTTCAGTAAAAATCTGATTTATTCCTGGCAACGCAAAACTAAGAATGGTTCCTTCCAGATGAAGGGCGGTGAAGGGAGTTCACGTGGTTCGCGTGGTTCACGTAGCGGTCGGGACTCGTCAGTCTCGTCTTCAGACACAGCTACAAGCAAAAAAAGTGTTTCTTTTGAAAGCATTAACAGTACTGAAGTTGTAAGTGCAGCTTCGGACATGGAAGATCAAGGTAAATGGAACTTTCGACAGGGGTCTAAACGGAAGTCGTGACAGAAGGGTCGGAACCGAAGATACCAGCGAAGCTTCTCTGTTGGACTTGAATTGTACTTCTGTGCGGAGGTCCAATGTTGGTTTTGGGACTCATATTCCTGGTAATTATACACAGATTGTTAATCTAAGTGACTTTATTGTTACTTCTGATATGCAAAAGGTACTTGAAAAGGGCAGTAAATTTGTACCGACTAAAGTGCCTGCACTTTCAGATTTATTGTTAGATGTCAAGCGGTTTTGTCGTAAACTTTACTTAAAGGTATTTTTTGAATCAAAAAACGCTTCTGATATTTTGTTAAATTCAAATTCTGTATTGAATGTTAATGATTCAAATGATTCAAATGATAGTTATGTTGATACTAACAATTTGGTTAGCACGGAGTATTCATCAACAACAGAAGATCCTTTAATGGACCTTTCTATATATGAGTATGATGTTGAAAATAGTGCTTGTTTTGAGTCAAACACCATTATGGGGGCCAGTTCTGATTTCATTAACTCTTCTGAGAGCAATGAACGTTTTTTTACTGGTTGTGGTAAATTACCTATGCCTCGTTTGCCTACACACAGTTCTTTTTGTCCTCCTAAGAGCTCAGCTGTATTAAGGGTCTTTGAAAATGTTTTGTGTAAAAAAGTAGAAATTGAATATCTGTTGTTTTTGAAACAATTTATTGAATTCAACCTCACAAAGCAGGAATGGTTGGCACTGAAGCAAATGAAAGAAGTTTCTAATGAATATATTTTTTGTACTGCAGACAAGGGTGGCAACTGGGTTGTAATGGACAAATGCCATTATTTAAAAATGAATTTTGACCTTTTGTGTAATGAGGGTGTTTATAGTGAGCTATTTGTTAACCCTATTGCTCAATTCAATTCTGAATTGCTGGACCTCTTAGAGAGGGGTGAAAGGCTTGGTTTTCTTAGCAGTAAGGATGTGAAAAGTTTACATATAACTAGTCCTAGGGACCCTACATTTTACACACTTCCAAAATTACACAAGAATTTACAAGACCCTCCGGGTCGTCCAATTGTGTCTTGTTGTGGGGGCTTTTTGGAGCATGTGGGGATATTTTTGGACAGTATTTTGAAAAAAGAACTTAAAAATGTGAGTTCTCACATTAGCAATACCAACCAATATTGTGACCTAATGCGAAATTTCAAATGGGAGGATAACTTTTACTGGGCTACGGTGGATGTTAAGGCTCTCTACACCAGTATTAAGACAAAATTTGGTTTAGAAGCTATTGCTAAAATCTTGGGAGAGGGTCCTCGAACCACTTATCTCATTTTGCTTTTGGAGTTTGTTTTAACTCACAACTACTTTACTTTTGAACAAAAATTTTTTCTCCAGAGGGAGGGGACTGCGATGGGGGCTAATTTTGCCCCTACTTATGCAATTTTGTTCATGTCCTATTTTGAGATCAGTTTCTTATATACCCTTGATTTCTTTCAGAAAAAAGTTGTGTCTTACTACAGATACATTGATGATTTGATTTTCATATGTAAGGGTAATAAGTTGGAGTTTGTGGAATTCATTCTTGATTTGCATCAGAATAGGTTTGGTTTAGAATTTACATACAGCTTAGATAAGTATGAGATCCAATTTTTGGATATCTTATTATATGTGGATAAAGAAGGAATAGTCCAGTTTAGACCCTTTAAGAAACATACAGCTTCCAACAATTTCCTACATGCTACTAGTGCACATCCGGCCCATTTAATTGAGGCACTCCCTTTTGGGGAATTTAAACGCACTAGGGAACATACATCTGAGAGGAGTATTTGGAATTTGGAATTTGAAAATGTAAGACAAAGACTGTTAATGAGAGGATATTCTGAAAGTTTAATAAGCAAAAGTCTAGATAGATTATTTAATCCCAACAAAAAAGGTAACAATTTTGGGAAAGTTTATGCTGTTAAATCTAGGGATGAAGAGGCTGCTTGTGTGAACATGGATAAATTGTTTTTTGTCACAAAATTTTCCCCTTTTTCTGTGAGGCTAAAGAACATTGTTGAGTTTTTGTGGCCTATGGTTTGTAATAATGAGGAGATTGGTCACATGTTTCCAAATCATGTTTCCTTTTCTTATGGCAGGTATGCCAACCTTAAGGAAATTTTGAAATCTAAAGTGAAAACTTGTGGCATGTCTGGTAGTATCAATAATCTACCCTCTGGCATGTTTAGATGTGGAAAATGTAAGATTTGCTCAAAAGTAAAAAATTTATCGGGCAGTCTGATCAATGGGGTCAAATACACTGCTCACAATTTTTTTAATTGTAAATCATGTGGGGTTGTGTATTTGATTGGTTGTGATTGTGTTCCATCTAAGTTTTATATTGGTCAGACTAAACGGCAATTAAAAATACGTGTCTTAGAACATCTAGGGGATATTCGAAATGTCAGAAATGATAGCCCGGTTTCTCAACATTTTAATTTATTTCATAATGGTAGTTCTGACTCATTATTTTTTTGTGCTCTTGCTAAGCCGGAATTTCATAATACTGGAAACTTTTTACAGAGTCTGTTAAATTTAGAAAGTAGGTTTATTTTGAAATTTAGTACTTTAAAACCTAGGGGCATGAACTTAGAAGTCAATCTTACGATATAATTTTGTATTATGTATGTAAGGTTTTCTAGGTGTGTTTTCAGGTGCTTTTGTACACAGTTTTTGTACACAGTTATTTATATACAGTCTTTTGTACATATTTTTCTGCACATATTTTTGCACATTTTTATAGTGTTATGTGTGGCATGTATTCAAATTAATACATACATGCTTCTACATTATGTCTCTTTAAATTCTATGGGTCAATTAAGTTGTGATTGTTAATTATATTAATTGGTGTCATATAGTATATAAGGTGCAACAAGCATTAATGCATTTATTCCTTTGAAGGCATTCAGCCGAGGTACCAGAATAAAGTGTTGCAGCTTTTCCAGTCTCTGTTTGGTTTGTCTACATTCGTTTTGCTGTTTGGTTGGCTTTAAAAAGAATTTATAGTCATAGATATGCTACCAAAACATAACTATGTATGAATTGCAAGAGTCTGTTCTAGGCACCTGCTGCAAAGACCACTTTGGCTACCATCAAAGATTGAAACAATACTAATTTCATGAACTTTAATTGCATCCTGACTTATGAATGGAGTCCATTCCTTTTGTAGTACTAAAAAAACAAAAGACTTGGAGAAATTAAAAAAGAGAAACGATTATTATCTCCACACTGAACATTATAGTTGGCCTTCAGATCAGTTCAAAAAATCATCAGTGTGGCCTTTACAGTTCCAGACATTTTGAAATTAGCAACAAAGGCCATGGTGAGGGGAAGTCTACGTATGGCACGTACAGTCTTCAAGAAAGAAGGACACATCCTTTGTCCTCCCAGGAGATGAAGTTATTGATCTGAGTCTCCTACACTTGATATCTTATTTCCAACAACTTTTAAAAGATCTCCCATAAATCACAACCCAGAAGTCCACCTTCCAGATTTGGAGCACAGATCAGTGGCCTACCTTGGAAAGTGCATGAATGCAACTTCTATATTTTCTTTGATCGTGATCCACTATTTGGGCCATATGATAGCTTTCCACATAAGAATCTCAGATGATATGGAACCAATCTTAAACATTTGCCAAATGGACATGTAAAAGACAAACCATTGTCAAAATCAGCAACAGTTTCTATGATAGATGCTTAACATCATGATATGAGACACTTACAACACAGCTGAGGGTTTGGCAAGAGCTGTAAGATGTGGCATTGCCATTCAGCAGCACATATCCGGTTTGATGAATTATGATGAGTACACCAATGAGACCTTCTTTAATGCCTCCATTCAGGGACAACATTATTTCAGCCCAAATTCAAACAGAGAAGAAGACATGACAGTTACAGTAGTGTGTGCTTCCTTTAATAATGTGGGTTCAGCGCCTCTCCTTGTGGATGCAGAGGAGCCTTCATTAGGTGTGGATGAGGCTTGGTAAACAGCTACAGAGACAGCAGCAATCTGACAAGACCCACAATTCAATGGGAAATTTTAAGGCAAGTCATGGAACCAGAGGGAGGGGTTCTCAGAAATTATCAGGGAGATGCAGTCCACTTATGGGTGATGACTAACAGCATGAGGCCTTATTTCTCTCCTCTGGATGCTTTTGAGTGTCATCTATCCCTCTTCCCTGAAAGCAATTGGGGGGTCATCTGTCCTTCAGATTGACTACTTTGAGTTCTATCACAAAGATAGATTGATAAGGACAGTTGGGGAGTTTCAAGAGTCCTTTTCATTCAACATAACTACTCTGTTCATTCCCCTGCTGCCATCCCACCTCATCAGATGAAACTAATAAGAAAGTAAAGACTTAACTTCCTAAATGAATGATAAGTCTGATTCATAGACATGAATCCATAATGAGCTCATTTGCATATTAAGCATATAAATAGCCCTGAATTTACTCAGTTTTCTAAGAGAATATGGAGATATGAGGGGGGATCAGTTGATGCATCTATATACCTGGACATTTTTACTGAAGGGGTCACTTCTGTGAGTGTTTCATTTTGTTGCTTGTGCATATCATGACATTTTACTGAATGGGTCATTTGGGGAAATGTTTGATTTTGGTGCTTGTGCATACCTCAGCATTTTACTGAAGGGACCACTTAGTTTTATTTTGGTGCTTGCACATACAAAAATATGTTACTGAAGGGGTCATTTGGGGAAATGTTTCATTTTGGTGCTTGTGCATACCTGGACATTTTGCTGAAGAGGTCTCTTGGATGAATGTTTAATTTTGCTACTTGTGAATACCTGGACATACTCTTGAAGGGATTGCTTGTGGAAATAATTAATTTGTGTGTCAGGGAAGTTTTTGTGCATACTTGGACAGCAACTCCAATATCAAAGGTGAACCATTGTTTTTCACAATGGATTTGGGTACTGCACGGATGTTAGATTATGAATTGCAAAACTACCCCATTAGCATGCTACACTTTTCAGTATTTCTCATTTGCATCTCATTATTTTTAAGACCTTTCACGTTGGTGTAAATGGCCTCTATGAATCTTTCCTTTGCTATGCTCATTCGTTAGCATTAGGAATACCCCTATCACATTTTTGCGAGTGAATACTGGCCATAATGTTTACAATGAGGTTTTGTGACCTAAAGAGATTGCTTTTCTGTGTCCATACCAAAAGACTTCATAACATACAGATAGCACAGAAATCTGCCCTTACAACATTTTTGTAGCGCATGGCATTTCGAGGAAAGAATAAAAGGTTTTTGTTCCAAACTGATCATTTCCCACACCTGTTATATTCATTGGCATTTTATTTGCTAGTAATTTCTAATTAGTTGGTGACGCATAAGTGCTAAAGAGTCACATGCAGACCTTGTATAATAACGACTATCTGTAACCCTCATTCTGCTGTGTCAACTACTGAAACGTCAGCCCCCAACCACTGTAAATCTTGCATCATTTTAAAGGACTGTGAACTAGAAAAGCTTCTGGGAACTCGTGTTACTTTTAGACTTCTCCCGATGATGATATACTAAAGCAGATGAACTGCAGCATCTTACATTCCCCTTGGTTTATAGGATCTTCCATACTGAATCTGAAAATTTAAATTCCATATATTATACACTGCCCCTGAACCTAAGTTTTAAACGGAGGGTTTTGGTAAAATTGCAGCTGTACTAGAAGGCTGTGCTATACGTTTCAAATTCTGCACAAACTGCACATATGTTGCTGATAGTAGTAAAGCATGTTCGGAGGCAGCAAGATGCATTCCATATGTTTTTTTTTAAAGATGAATGGCTTGTTTGTTTATTTCGTATTTGGCATAATAAGTAATTGCTTTTACCAACGGCCAAGAAGTCATCATAGAATTTCAGAGGTATGAATTTATAGGTCATCTATTTATAAATATCAGTATTAAATTATAGTATTTCAGTTGTGTGTTGAAGAGTTCAGAGCACATGCCACGCACTTCACATAATGCCTTGATAATCAGTCATTTATAATCAAAACAATGCCTGCTTTATAACAGTAAAAACAGACCATATGCAGTGCCAAACTGCATGTTTTTCTTATTATACACTGCTGTTTAAAAAAAACTGTGGTTTCTTCTGTATGTGTCATAGCAGAATTTAAGTAACTCATAAGGCAGATATTAAAATAAAATGTTTCATATGCAGGAACCCTCAGCCACAGACTGGTCATGCCAATTAATAGACTGACAATCTTAATCCATTAATGCAGTTTGTATTGAGAAGTATAGATTACTATATGTATGTATGTATGTTTGTATATATGTAAATAAATAGTTAAAAATTAAGATTACTGCACATTAGACTAATATTCTGATATTTTCATGTAACTGGCATTCGTGCTTGTCAAGCTTAAAGAATACATATCTAGAGGGTTATGCTTGGGTATCTAATAATAACTAATTTGTTATGTGTTTGAGACACAAATGCCAAGAAATTTACCTAAAGAGTGGAGCAAAATTACATTCAAGAGGTGAATTGTGACATCCATGTTGTGAACACATAATTCAGTTATGCTCAGAGAGACCAATCATGATTCTTTATAATACACAGAGATTTAACTACTAGTTACTGGAGAAAAAAGTGTAAGAGTGTAAAGCTTTTATGACTTTAAAGGTCCTAAAATACTTAATACTGCCAAACAGACAACAGCCAAAAAGTGTCCCTTTGATTAAAAGCAGGTAAACACTTTACTCTACTGCACTTTTTTTTTTTTTTTTGGGGGGGGGGGTTGTACATTTCTCTGTGTGTTATGATCAAAGAGACCAGACATCATTCTATGTAATGCATAGAGGTTTAGCTGCTCTGATGTACTACTAGTTACAGAAGGAAAAAAGTGCAGGCCTCCAACAAACAGCCACAATGTGTCCCTCTGATGAAAGAATAGCTTTAAAAGCTGGAAGACACTTCAGTCTAACACACGTGTGTGTGTGTGTGTGTGTGTGTGTGTGTGTGTGTGTGTGTGTGTGTGTGTGTGTGTGTGTGTGTGTGTGTGTGTGTGTGTGTGTGTGTTTGTGTGAATCAGTGAAATGTATTACAGTTTTTAAAATATGAAAATGTTTTATACATTTTTCTGTGCTGGCAGTTGTTAATGCCCAAGGGTGAAACTAGAGCTTAACCCCACTGAAAGGAGCTTAACAAGATATCAGAAATGTGCTTAACAATATTATATTTCCCACACTGAGGATGTAATTATCACAATCCATGTACTACATGTTTTTGTTAGTAAATGAGTGACATGAGCATTTATTCATCAGCCAATAGAGTGTTTCAATATGTGTGTTTTCAAACCCATGCACTAAGTTTCCATTCCATCATAATTTAAGTTATTTTAAATGGGGGCTACAGACCTGTAACCATATCACCTGATTTTCTTATCTCTTTGGCTGGCACTGCTTGCAGCTTAGATGTAAAGGGAAACTGACTCCAAATATTCTAAAAAAAATTATTATTTATTTATTTTTTTTTTTGCAGAGGGCTTCCTGCTGTCCTACTTAAATCTCAAGTCTCCTCAATGCTATGGTATCATACTTTTTTCTTTACTTTTTGGCTCCTCATATAAACATGAAGGCTGGGCCATAGAGCCTGAGGATGCTAGGACTGTTGTTCCTCCTTAGGAGCCAAGGAAGGAGCACCAGATCAGAGAATGGACATTTTTATTTATATATTTGTTCTCTCATGTAGAGGGTGAGGGCATAGGGTGAACCTGGCACTCCTCCTTGGAAGAGAAAGGAAGAGTGCCAGATCAGAAAATGGACTTTTTTTTTTGCTCCTCAGCCTAGTTTTCAGGGGCACTAAATCAAGAAGCAGCATTAGACATCAAATAATCCAGCTATGGCTCTGATCAGGGAGCAGCATGGGATGCCCAGTGAACCAGCTATTTCTCTGTATTTCCTTAAACCTAAAACTCCCTTCTCATTCCCCAAACCTAAACTCCCATATCATTCTATAATTCTAAACTACCCCTCCTGCTCCCCAAACCTAAAGCTGCATACCTCAATAACCCTAAATCTCTCCAAATTTGATGCCTGAAGCCCTAACCTGCACAACACTCCTTCCCCCTGGCTGCTGGACTTAACGTGCTCAAACTTGGCTGCTGTGTTCGGATAAGGTGAGTCAGCTCCACACTCTCCCTGGCTGCTGCATCTCACCTGAGCATGTAGACGAATTTGAGTATGTGCAACCACCATGCAAGCTACAAGACACCCGAGCTATGACTATGAGCTAGTGGTGTTCAAATGCCTGGGATTCAGGTAGCTGTAAAAGAAACTGGGTCAAGGATCAACTCACCGTGCCAAAACAGCTAATTACAGTGCTAGCAGTTAAACATACATGTGAACAATAGATGGTTTGGAACCCATTTTACTCTATTAAGAACTGAGGCATGTTGTATCATGAGCAAATTGTAACTCTGCTGCATAAAGATGAGAAACTGGTAAGCACATTAACAATTAGGCACAGAAATATGTCAAATAAAAAGGATTTTTGGATGGATGGATGGATGGATGGATATGTAGAATAAAAAAACAACAAAGATATTATGACATAAATATATACATGGGTTACATTTAAGTGATTAATACACTGAAATCTCAGCCTGCAAAACATCAAGTCATAGTACACTGAAAATTTAAAATACTGAACCTTTAAAGATCGAAAGAGGCACAAACTGTCCTCTTCCAGTCCTTGAACCCTACCACTGACTGTGACCATTCTTTGTCAAAATAGTGGTAGTCTTATGGGAAGGATGGGTGAAGGATTAGAATTAGGGGCAGGGTGAGGGTTAGCAGGTATTAGTAAGGTGGAGAAGGAGTGACTAGGTAAACCTTACTATGCATGTTTTCATTCCTTACCCAGGTTGAACTGACACATCACTGCTCATGGAAGCTCGGTCCCATCAGTATGCTGGTAGCATTACAACAGGCATATGGGCATCCCATATGTAATGCCTCCAGGAGCACTGTTATTATACAACTTCAACTGTACCTACATAATAATGGACACTGAATTCAGTGGGCAATGCCATTACTTAGAAAGTTTACACTAGCATTGAATGCCAAGATAACTTTAAGTATTGTGGACTCATTCACAGAATATGACCCTGGCATACACAATTCCCCATTAGCCTACACAGCTAGAGGAATTGCATTGGCCTGTTTGGACCCGGGTATTATCCTACTCTTTGAGGTAGTGTGCTGTCCTAAGAGTAATAACTTCCGGTCCTAAACTTTATGCCTGTATTGTCTGCCTGTGTTGTCTGCCCTTCACTAAAATGTGTGGGGATTCCTCAGTTGAGTTAGGGTTGCCACATTTTGTTTGGCTAAAACTAGACCAAAGCCACACCACTTGCACCTTCCATGACTCTTACCCTCCCCTCTTCTCTCCCATCCACTTTCCACCCATTACGTGACATCATCCTCATGTCAGCTAAGGAAGACCACCCACTTTTTCCATTTCTGGTGCCTTCTTTCTACCGATTTACTATGCTTTACTGTAAAAAAACATAGTAAATATAAATATTTAATAAACCCCGATAGTCTGTTTGTTCTCTGTAACAGAATACTGGAGTTTGTACAGTGTTTCCAGACTATCAGAGAATCAGTTTGGTTTCCAGATAGTCCAGAAAAAAATGGCTAGGTGGCAATGATAAGTCAAGTAGTCTGCAGTAAAATAAATAGACTCAGTAGCCTCTTCTCAGAAAGAGTAACAAACTTGGAAGGATTGGCAGAATGATCAGAAGAATCAAGACAGCTTAAGCAGAATTAAGAATCAAGGGGCGGGATTAAAAACCAAGTGGGCGGGATTAAAAATAAAGTGGGCAGGAATACAAATCAAATGGCCAGGATTAAAAATTGAGTGGGCAGGACTGAGAATCAAGTGGACAGGAATAATCAAATAGGCAGTATTAAAATCAATTGTCCATCATCAGCATTAGCAGACTCATGGAACATAGAGTAAGAATGGCTGAGTCATTAACATCCAGAGAGACTTGCATGTCCCAATGGTTAATAGAAGAATTGCATAGGTCAGTGATCTACCTGCGGAATGAACAGAGACTGAGGTATATATCAAGGTTAAGACAGGTCTTAGACAGGGGGGCTTCATAAGCGCATTCACTTCCAGGTTACTGCAGGAAGAATGTGTATGTTCTTATAGTATTTTATAATAATATTGTAGATAATTAGGAAGCTCTGTATAACAGCAGCAGTGGCAGCCATGTTAGCCTTTCTGATGTGGTTACATGACAGTATGAGGATAGTTAAAAGACTTTTGTACACTAATGGCATGGAAGAAAGAAGCCTGGAAATAGTTACAAAAAGGATGGATTTAATTATGTATTAGAGTCATACAGGTCTGCTAGTACTGGGAAGATTAATGAGGGGAAAACAAAAGCAAAATATGGGGAAATGAGGAAGGTGGACAAGGCTGCTAAATAACTGTGAAAAAGAAGTCGGAATGTGTGGGAATTATCTGTTATGAAGCAGTCATTCTCCTTAAATACGCAAAGCTGTTTCTTTTCTGGGTTCCTTTTCAGACTGGATGGTATGTTAAGAATGAAGTTATCACCTGGCAAGCTATTCTAGCATAAGGGTGCAGTGACCGTGGCATGTTTTTTTCCAACAGCTGTGGAACTCAGCTTTGTTACTTCTATTAGAATCTAACTGTTGGAATCAAGGTCACTGGGAAGAGTGCACCTGGTATACTATCCAGAAGACTTCTGGTAGCAGGTCTGGTTTAATACTTCAGGAGCTATGCAAAGCAGGTACTAAAGCCTTTGTATAGGAGTTCAGTACACAAGGGCTATTGTGCTATCAACTGCTATGTAAATTATTGAGAAGACTTGTTGCACTACAGTTTTTGGTTTACATAATCTTTTAACAAATAATTATATACAGGATAATTTCTTTCTCTGAGACCATCTCATCTTTGATCAGAGGAATCACTCAGAAATGTAGAGATCACTGGTGTTTAAAATCCATCTATGACCAGACCTCATTTGTGAGCATCAGTTTGGCAGATCACACGTTTCCACACATTTGTAAGCACCAGGCGTATTATCCTAGCACATTCATCTGCTTTGCATCCTTAACTCTTTTTCAGTTATAATTTTACCCTAGTTTTGATTGTCATATACCTCTTTAAATTAAAATGGGGCAAACAGAAAATTAAACACAATGTACATAAGGCTTGAAGAATTCCGGGAAAGACTCAAATCAGTAGTAGCAGCATTGTTAAAATAAGCTTATTATATCCATGTACTTGTGAAACAGAAGGATTTTGTTAGACTCTCACATCTAAAGAAAATACTAGACAAACTTATTAGTTAAAAAAAACAGCAACATAATTGCAGTGCTGATTTCTGAGACTATGCTGTAGGTTGTAGTCATAAACCCAAGTTACAGAAATTACTTCCAAGAGGATTTCCACTGGTAAGCATTCCAAAGCCTCATTATTCAACCTGTATTGGAAAATACACAAAGGCAACTAATAAAAAGGACTGAAAATATGACTTACTGCACTGGTAATGCCTGCCATGATAGCACTAAACACATTCAGGATTTCCACTATTAAAATACCACATGTAAAAACAAATTAAAATCACACCATAGAAAAATAATACAATATGTGTAGCAGCAAAATCATAACTTAAACCAAAACCATAAGTACAAAAGAGTAAGATATCACAAGACTAACATCATATACTAACATTATAGCCATTTCTTTACAACCTCCCTGATTATTTTATTTGCAGGCCAAAAAGGAATTTTGCATTTGCTAAGTTAAATTACCTTTCAATGTAAATATTTTCATTTCTCCTGAAGAATGTTGGTTGTAGAATAAAAACATGGCAAATTTGATAGGACCACTATCAATAATCGTGTCTTATTTAATAAACGTAAAGCAGCTTAACTTGCCTGGAAGTTGGGAGGTCCTCAGTACTTAGTGGTCCTCGTTGGATTTGATTATCCTATTATTTGGCTGGCAATTCCTTTGGTTTTCCTGAAGTGGTAGTGGCTTCTCCTGGTATGTGGTAAAAATGTCTGATCTCTAGCGTCTCCCTTTTATCCAGTTAAAGAAAAGTATTCAGTTCTCCTTTAAGTTCAAAGATCTTTATTAGCAGATGAGCACTGCTTAGATGACTGTCAACTATTCCAAACCAAAACATCAGGAACCTTGGGAGATCCGCAGGCACACTGCTAACATCAGAAACACAAAAATAGTTCTTGCAGGTGGGCAAGCCCTCATGCCCTGACATCCTGATATCTATATATATATGGGTCTAGGACTATTCACTGAAAGCACATTTCAATGAAAGTCAAATGACTGTGCACAAATCACTGAAAGATCAATTCACTGAAAACATAATTCAATGAAACACATATATATGGCCTTTTCCCCACTGTAGTACAACCCTGTAGTTAGTATATATAGTAAGGGGGGTGTGCGGGGGCACCGCCCCCCACATTGGAGGATGTGGGGGGAGTAGCCCCCCTACATAGTTTGGATATATATGTTCAGAAAAGAGTAATTTATTGGAATTGCAAGTATCCATGTATATAGTTCAAAATATTTAAAATAGATGGGGGGGCAATGCCCCCCAATGTTGGGGGTGGTGCCACCACATCCCCCCTTACTATATATGCTAACACCAGGGTCGCACTACAGTGGGGAAAAAGCCATATATAACTTTCAGTAAAATGTGTTTCAGTGAAAAAAAAAACATATCAAACATGTATTTTTTTTTAAAGTGGAATTGAGTGAACTAAGAATTTCAATGATTGTATATTCAGCAATTGTTTGTTGATTTTTTTAAGAAAATGCTTCTGTTTTGTTTTCTTATATTCTCTTTCTTACCTTCATGTCTTGAAAAATGAAAAAAAATGAAAAAAGTTTTTAATTGATTAATTGGTTAATTATTGTTGAACAGTTTAAAAGAGGAGAATGCATTGTAAGCGAACAACTCTGATGATGCCTTTGGTTTGTTAACCTTGGCGAAAGTGCTTAGTTGTTCGTATTCTTTTGGTGGATGTCAATATTGGATCTGTGGATTACTGAGCATTAAACCGCTATCGGCTCCATTGTTCCGGTGATTTTTTCTTTTTTTTGCATTATTTTAGGTCGTTGACCTGTTGTTTTTCATTTAATGGTGCACTTTATGTTAGACAATAATATTGCAGAGAACTGGAGAGTGTTTGAGCAAGAGTACAACATTTTCATACAGGCCGCATTTTCTGATAAAGATGACCATACAAAGGCATTTATTCTACTTAATTTAGCTTGGTCAGAAGCCATTGAAAGGGAGTGTTCATTTGTGTATGCACCTGCTATCTTTGCAGAAGAGGGGTGAAACAGTCATATTGTTGTACTAGCTGAGTCAAGGATGGACCCTGAGTGCTTAAAATGTAAATTTAGAAAAATGTGTAACCTCACGACAAACATTACAATGGAAAGACACTTATTTTACACAAAGGATCAAAAGCCTGGTGAAACTTTTGCAACATATATAACAGCCTTGTTTCTCAAAGCTAAAATGTGCAGATTTGGTGATTTAAGGGATTTATTTATTTTTATTTATTTAACATTTGTTTACCAGTAAAATCCGAATGCACACAGGTCCTTTTTCAGCAGAGGCCCGGGGAGAAAAGCACCATGAGTAACAGTAAATTTTAATGCATGAATTACAATAATCAATAAAGTTTAAAGTAAACAAAATGTAGTATACATAAGAAAATACAAATTTGTTACATCATGACAACAAAACCTATGCTTTGAACTTAGCTAGTACTATTTGTAAGGTATGGCTTATGTCAAGATATAAGGTTAAGACATGCCGGTAGGAATAAAAGATTAAACACAGGGGAAGACGTTAGATATGGTTGGGATATACCATGATGTAGCAGAGCATTTAGGAGGGGTTAGTACAGGAACATAGCCACTTATTTTTTAGATAAGCTTTATGAGATGGCTTAACGTGGTTAGTGGACAAGATTGAGAGAATGGAGTTTGGGAGGGAGTTCCATATACGAGATATATAGCTGGAAAATAAATATTCTCTTGCAGTGTTGCTGGCCTTGGAGATGATGAGTAACTTCTTATTGTTAGAGCAAAGTGGTCTGCTAGAACTGTAAAGAAGGAAGAGATTTTGTAGTGCAGGGGTTCTGGTTGGTTGTGTTGCAATTTTGTGAGTTAGATAGAGTTGGTTGTAAAGAATAATGTTGGGAAGTTCAAGTCAGTCTAGTATCCTTAAAGCTGTACAATGATGTGTTCTATATTGGCAGTCAGATGCAAACTTAACAATTTTATTATAACATGCTTTTAGTTTAGATAGTTCAGTTTTCCTAAGATTAGTTAAAATTGGAGAGACATATAGTAGAATGGAGAGCAGATGGGTTTGTGCTAAATTTAGAGAAATGTGTAACCCCCAGACAAATATTACAATGGAAAGTCACTTATTTTATACAAGGGATCAAAAGCCTGGTGATGAGTTGATAAAAAGACTTGTTTGTGGTATTAAAGATGACATAGTGAGAACGATTTTGCTTTGTGACAGTGATTTAACTTTGAATAAGGCCATTGAGATTTGTCAGATATATACAAACTCACAGAAAATCACACAGATATGCTTAGAAGTGAGAAATGCACACTTCCAGTAACTTCTAGAGTTCATGTTGATAGTATGCAGCACGTGGTGAAAAGTAACAGGGCCAAGCACATGGCTGTAACTGTAGCCCATTTAGCACCCACTGGTAAACCCCAGAACTTTCCAGCAAGTTCCAGAGTTCAAGCAGTCTAAGTAAAGTATAAGAGTGAGTCAGGAAATTCAAAGCATGGGCCCCAACCTAATTTAATTCCCAATTGTAATTGTGGTGGAAATCATGAATCTAAAAGGGAAAACTGTTTAACTTTTGGTCTGCAATGCCACAAATGCAATAAGTGTAATAATTTCAAAAGGTTTTGTAAATCAAAGAGTACACATTCTTATATTAAAAGACAACATTCAAAGAAATGATTTGATCAGTTAGAAAGCTGCAATGCTACTTTTTATGTTGATGGTGTGTCAGTGCTTTATGAAACAGTTAATGCAGTAGATTTATGGACAAAGTATTGTGTACAGTTAGATAAATGGAAAACTTATAAACCTCAAAGTTGACACAGGTTCTAAATGCAATGTTATATAAGCAGAAACATTTGCCAGAGTATGTGATGGTGAAAGGTTTGATTTGGCAAATTGTGTAAAGCTTGTTTCTTATGGAGGTGAAGAAATTCAGACTGAAGGCTCAGTAGTGCTTTTATGTTACTCTGCTGGAAGAAGTTACGACTTGTTATTTTATGTGATCTAGAGGCATGTCCAGCCATTATTAGGGCTCAGAGACAGTTTAAAAATGGGACTGCTTTCAGTTAATAAGGAAGCCTATCATGTTATCTTGAAAGACCACTACTCTAATTCCGCCCAACATATTTTTTCTACCTATGCTGATCTTTCCAAAGACAAACTAGGCAAGATTCCAGTTGTGTACTCCATGAAGTTTGATCCAGATGTCAGTCCAGTTATCAGGCCAGCCCAGAAAGTTCCGATAGCTATACAGAACAGAGTCAAAGCCAAGCTAGATAAAATGATGCAACAAGGTGTGATTAGTCCAGTTGAAGAACCAACTGAATGGGTATCTTCCATGGTGGCAGCTCATAAGTACAGCTCAGATGACATCAGAATATGTAGTGATCCACAAGGTTTGAACAAAGCACTAAAAAGACCTCATCATCCAATGCGTACAGTCGAAGAAGTTGCTGCTTTGATGCCAAATTATACTGTTTTTTTCTATCTTAGATGCAAAGAGTTCATTTTGGTTAATTTTGCTTGACAAGAAATCTTCATTGCTAACTACTTTCGGTACTCTGTTTGAAAGGTACAGATTTTTGAGAATTCCATTTGGGATAAATTTTGCAAGTGAAATCTTTCAGTGTGCAATGGAGCATTTTTTTCTGGGTATCCTTGTGCTATTAAAGTAGATAACATACTAGTAGGAGGTAATGGTGAAACTGAGCATGACAGAAACCTCAGAAAAGTTCTGGAAAGAGCACATCAAGTGAATTTTAAGCTCAATCCACAGAAATGCAAATTCAGGATATGAGAAGTCACTTATGTTGGTCATTTATTTACCAGTTTGGGCTTACAGCCAGATCCTTCAAAGCAAACAGCCATTCTCGAGATGTCAGCTCCAGACAATGTTCAAAGCCTGCAAATTAATTCCAGACTTGAGTCAGATATCAGCACCAATTAGAGAGCTAACACGTAAAGATGTTTCTTGGTTAGAACAACACCAGAGAGCATTTGATGTCCTGAAACAGAGAATTGCCAGTCCACCATCTCTGCGATAGTATGGTGTCCACAAGCCAGTTACTCTTTCATGTGATGCTTCAAAATTTGTTTTAGGTGCAGTCTTCCTATAAGAGGGTCAACCTGTTGACTATGCATCGAGAACTCTTAACCAAACTGAATGCTCAGATCGAGAAAGTGCTTTTGGCAATTGTGTTTGCATGTTCAAAGTTCCATGATTATGTTTATGGTAGACCTATCCAGATCGAAACAGACCACCAACCTCTAGTCACTATCCCGAGAAAGCCTATGCATTCAGCTCCAGCCAGATTGCAACACATGATGTTCAGATTGCAGAAGTACAATTCCAATCTTGTCTACATGAATGGCAAACTTCTTTATCTTGCTGATACATTGTCCAGATCACCCAGAAACACTTCTGAATGGCATAAGAATGAGAAACTTGATTTTGAAGTCATGGAAATGACAATTTTTTTTCCACACATCTTGATGACCTGAGTGATCATACATTCACAGATCCAGTTTTACAGAGGCTCAGCCACTTTATTTAACAAGGATGGCTGTCAAAGCAATCCAGTTTACTCAAGAAGCACACCCTTATTTTCCATACAGAGATGAGATTTTGTCTGACCATGGTATCGTCATGAAAGGTCCAAAAGTAATTGTTCCAAAGTCCTTGCAACAAGAGTGCATTATTATCCTGCATCATGGTCACCCAGAAGCAGACTCTACCAAAAGAAGGGCAAGAGGTCTAGTATTTTGGCTTTCTATGTCATGAGATATTGAGAGAATGCTTTCATCTTTTTTGTGTGCAATAGTACTAAGCCATATCAACAGAAAGAACCACTTCAGCTAAACCAGATTCCTGAACTACCTTGATCGACAATAGCTACAAACATTTTCGAGTGGAATGTTCAACATTATTTGGTGTTAGTAGACTCTTATTCAAATTAGTTAGAGATTGACTTACTTCCCAGTCTAGCATCCAGTACTGTCATTACTAAGATGAAGCACCATTTTGCAGTCCATGGTATTCCGCACAAAGTTATTTATGACATTGGCACAAAGCTTACAAGCCAACAGTTAAAAAGGTTTGCTGAAGAGTGGGACTTTACTCATGTCACATGTAGCCCAGAGTATCCCAATCAATGGTTTGGCAGAATGTTCAGTTCAAAGTAGGAAACAGATACTAGAGAAGTCGAAACAAGACAATAGTGATTTTTTTTGCATCTCTTGAATCTCAGAAATATTCCTCGTGATAAACATTTTAGTTCACCTGGTCAGAGATTTCTGTCAAGACAAACCAGAAACAGGTTACCATTCCATGCGTCAAGAACAACTGGTCAATGAAAAACAATATTTTGAAGAATCGTTTAACCCAGAAGTCCTAATGTGATTAGATGAGCAAACCGCTCAATCCATTATGAGAAGAAGTAGTAAGGATGCGAACGTCCAAAGGTTATAATCACATTGGAGTCGTGAAGAATATTTGCTCAGAGCTGAGGTCATACATTGTGGAATCACAAGGAGTAGAGTTTAAGCAGAACTGGAAACAGCTGATGCCGGTGTCTGAGCCTATACCACAGCACATAGCCTGTGAGAAAGACTCTTTATCTCAGAGTGAGTTGTCCAGTTTTCCAGTTTCAGAGGAGGTTCCAGAGAATATTCCCATTCCTGTGATGAATCCAGGAGTTCCTGATACAAGTTGTTCACCGAAGACTGTCCCTGTTGCTAAACCCAGTCCAGATTATGTTACAAGATATGGTCGCATCTCCAGACCATGTTATAGATACACGTCAACTTGGACATGAGCATTATGTTTGTTTCTAATGTCTGTAATAATGCATGTTTAACTCCAATGTCATTTTCTACTAAGGGCAATCTTTTTAAGAGGGATGATTAGATCAATGTATGTGTATGTATCTTTAAGAAGCTATCTAAGGGCTTGTACAAGTGTATAAATACTGAGCGTGTGCAAGCCTATCTGCCATTTTGTAGTAAGTTGTTGAGATGTAAGCATGTGTGTCTATAAGGTCTATCTGTTAATCAGTCTGTTTATTTTTTATGTTGCTGCTATCCTGGTGTGTTTTTATTTAAGCAGACAATCCAAAAGGAAAAAACACTTTAATGACAAAACACAGCAGAGTTTTTGGACATAATCCTTCTTCAATACTACAAACTTATAAAATTTCTTTCATCTTATATACAGGCCCAAAGTAGTCATGTGGTTAGCAGCCCAAAAATCACATGACCATAAGTATCACTCAATGAGGCAAAGTTAAAACAACACAGATAGCAATGATTCTATAGTACATAACAAAAATTTAAATAATTTAAAATTCAGCTTGCTAATATGATTAATAATCAAAGTTACACATAAAATTCATATTATAAAATTCATATTGTAGAAACAATATACATAATTATAAATTCAATCTACTGAGCTTAACCAAAATTGGTTTAAGGCTCAGCATACTGTTCAAGCCAGGAGAACGGTCACCAGCAAACCTTAAAATCCACTCATATTCTTTAATTTCTAAGAAGTTATTTATATCACCACCTCTTGGGGAGGGGAAAACAATGTCAATAACCCTGAATTTAAAAACATGATCTTGTCCACAATCTAACATATGCTTATATAAAGCATTTGTTTCGACACATCTTCTAATTTCAGACTTATGCTCTGTAATCCTCTCTTTCAACCTACAAGTGGTTTTGCCTACATAAAAAGATTTGCATAACACACAGGTAGCCAAATACACTATATGTGTTGTGTGACAAGTAGCTGAAACATAAAATTTAAAAGTTAAAGCATTTAAAGATCTGTGCTCCTGTAAAGAAATAACAATTAAACAAGCTGATAAGGGAGGGGTAGTGGGTGCTCATGGAACGTGACAAATACTTAGATACTATGTCCTGTTTGCTGGAGGATACTACTGCTTTTAAACGCATCACTGGCATGGATGTAAAAAAATGTATATCGTATGTTAATATGGTCATCTATGACTTACAGCTGCAGGGTCAGATAGATCTTGATTTATTTAATTATTTAACAGTTCCTTGTCCTGTGACACCCCGCCTATATGGAATACCTAAGATCCATAAGTCAATCATGGATCCACCTATGAGACCCATCGTCTCAGGAGCAGGTTGGGTGACCGAACCCCTGTCAGTTTATTTACATGGTCAGTTACAACCTTTTTTGAATAATTGTGATTCAGTTCTACGTGACACATTTGATTTTTTACAGAAGTTATGAGTAAGCTATGACACTGAGAAGGAACAAATGATGAATAATGAGTATTATTTGGTAACTCTGGACATTGTCTCTCTTTTCACGGTCATACCGAATGATGATGGGATTGACCTTTTGAGAGATTTTTGACTTCATGTCCAAACCCTGATTATGGTAAAATAGAAACGTGGTGTAGCCTTCTAGATGTGGTTTTAAAGAATAATGTTTTCCTCTTTAATGAACTTACGTACCTTCAGCTCACTGGTGTGGCTATGGGTACTTCCACAGCCAACACCTATGCTAACCTAGTGCTCTACCAGTGGGAAAGTAAGCATATTTTGAGTGATCTAAACCCTTATAGACAACATATTAGATTTTTCCAACGCTTTGTAGACGATTGTTTCCTACTTTGGAAGGGCAGCTTGGATATATTGAATATGTTTTGGACCATTTGAATAGAGCTTCTTCCTTTCTAAAGTTTAAAATGAGCTGTTCCAAGACTGAAATTGTTTTTGGATGTAGAAGTTATATTTAAGGATGGACATATGAATACTAAGTCACATAGAAAGGATGTGTGTGCTGGTAGATACACCCATTTTCATAGCATGCATGCACCACACATCTTTAAAGGTATTGTGAGGTCCCAGTTAGGAAGGTTGAGTAGGCTTAACACTGATGACTGCTATTTTGAGTTACAATTAAAGGATATGTTAGCGGATTTTTCTGCTAGTGGATATGATAATGTCCTACTCTCTGTGGAGAAAGATAAGGTGATGCAGGAGAGGAAGACTAAGTTTGCTCCTACCTTCCTGTCTGGCCCACTGGAGTCAGATGCCTTACCTATGAATAGTACGAATGTGCGTATGGACGTGACTAGATATGTAACTGCATATAGTCTTACAACACCATCCATAAAGCAAATAATATTTAAGAACTGGTTGATACTAATGGCTTCAAATGAACTAAAGGCCTTATTGGGTGATAGACCTTTATTTGCCTATAGGAACATGAGAACTTTAAAAAATTCATTATGTTATAAGGATTTTTCTACCAGCATTGTGAAAACGCTTTCCTCTAAGTATGGTACATGTAAATGCCACAATTGTTCATGCTGTGGAGACATTTTTGACACAGGGAGTGACCTTTTTGTTCATCCAGTAACAGGGAAAACTTTTAAATTTTATGTTTCAGCTACTTGTCACACAACACATATAGTGTATTTGGCTACCTGTGTGTTATGCAAATCTTTTTATGTAGGCAAAACCACTCATAGGTTGAAAGAGAGGATTACAGAGCATAAGTCTGAAATTAGAAGATGTGTCGAAACAAATGCTTTATATAAGCATATGTTAGATTGTGGACAAGATCATGTTTTTAAATTCAGGGTTATTGACATTGTTTTCCTCTCCCCAAGAGGTGGTGATATAAATAACTTCTTAGAAATTAAAGAATATGAGTGGATTTTAAGGTTTGCTGGTGACCGTTCTCCTGGCTTGAACAGTATGCTGAGCCTTAAACCAATTTTGGTTAAGCTCAGTAGATTGAATTTATAATTATGTATATTGTTTCTACAATATGAATTTTATAATATGAATTTTATGTGTAACTTTGATTATTAATCATATTAGCAAGCTGAATTTTAAATTATTTAAATTTTTGTTATGTATTATAGAATCATTGCTATCTGTGTTGTTTTAACTTTGCCTCATTGAGTGATACTTATGGTCATGTGATTTTTGGGCTGCTAACCACATGACTACTTTGGGCCTGTATATAAGATGAAAGAAATTTTATAAGTTTGTAGTATTGAAGAAGGATTATGTCCGAAAGCTCTGCTGTGTTTTGTCATTAACGTGGTTTTTCCTTTTGGATTGTCTGCTTGCAGTACTTTGGCACTTTTGATATGTGTTTTTATTTAATAAAGCATCTAAATGAACTACCCCACCTGTTCGTCATCTATATTAGAGAGGGATGAGTGGCATTTTCAACTCACATATACTCAAATTAGACAAAATGTAACAAAAAAGGTAGTGATTTTTATGTTCAGCCTTCACTGTCTCATCATTTATTTTTCTCCCTTGAACCACCTTGCATATGTATGCTAAGCCTAACCTTACCCCTGAGGTTAACCTCAAGCCTACCCATTGATGTTTCTAAATGTCTTTTCCTTAGCACTACCAGTAAACAGCACACACACACACACACACACACACACACACACACACACACACACACACACACACACATGCACACCTCAAGTCTATCCCCTTTTCCTGCCCTTACTCAAGCACTCATGTGCATTTACACCCAAATAAAAGCACACACCACCTTACACATGCTAATCTCAACCTTACCCCAGACACTAACCTCAGCCCTACATAATAAGGTTCTATACACCCTTGTCCTAGCAGGACAACTAAACCAGACACACACACACACACACACACACACACACACACACACACACACACACACACACACACACACATGCACATTCAGTCCTGATACAGCCACTTTATAACAAATGAAGGAATGTTTCAGCATCAGTATCTAATCCGTCTTACTTTGTATAGAAAGTTAAACATTTCAACTATTGCTGCCCTCAATAATCCAAACACTCGACCAACTCTAACATCATAAAATTCATCGACAATGGGTAAGTTTGACCAAATAAGTTAAAACCATAGACAAAAAGAGAGAAAGTCAGAGACAGAATTGACAAATGTTGAAAAATACACAACAAACATGAACAAGAATCTGAAGCTGTAAATACAAATTGAAATACCATATAAAAAGAAGCATTTTTTGGTCACACAACAGTGGAGGAAAGGGAAAGCCTCCACTCTCCAATGAAAAACAGATTTGCACCAGTAAGGGTTATATATCCCACTCCACAGTGCCTAACCTGCTAAGTGTTATGAGGTTATTGGTTTCTACTTCTTCCAGCTCCTACACTAACACAGGTGCAGAAAAGACACTGGTACTGAGTAGAATTCTTCCTCCACCAAGAATGAGGCCAAAGTACAAGAGAAGGTAAATGGTTTCAACAACTGGCTGAAGAAATGGCTTCATTTGGTGGGCTCCGGTGTATGCCAACTTGGGAACAGTTGCTACACAGCCATACTTGCTTCATCAAGGATGGCTT
>NC_056728.1:767219449-767359449 GCF_019279795.1 Protopterus annectens | reverse complement strand
CAAAATAGGGACATCTTTTAAATATTGCTCTTATAAACTTAGAAAGTTGCAAGTGTAACAGTTTTTATGTTAGTATGCATTTTCTGAAGTATATGAAGTCTGAAATTCAAATGTATTTCATTAATTAATGACATGAATCCTAAGTGACTTGAGAGCTTTGGATGTAAATATAGAGTAGCAAAGACCTGCTGCTTTGGAGTTAAGATCAGTCGTCAGAAAACCCGTAGGATATTTATTGTGGGTGAAACAGCATTTGGCCATAGAGCACAAGTGCGTTTTTTGCCATCCTATTTAAAAACAACCTTGCATTGGAAGGATTAGGGACCCCTTCAGATCCTTCAAGCAGGCTCATGGCTAGAAGGAAGATTATTTTTAGGTTAATTAACACTCTCTCTCTCTCTCTCTCTCTCTCTCTCTATATATATATATATATATATACACACAAATATGTGGCTTTGCTGTACTTCACCCCTGAATCCACTAGCTATGAGATTGATTTGTTCACAGAACTCAAGCATTTTCCATGAGGTTTGATAGTAAAGGCACAATAGTTCAATAAGGTAATGAGTATAGGCGATAGTCCTTCAAACCAAGGCCTCGGCTTATTTGAATGATATGTTGAAGGGCTACTAAGGGGCTTCATCAAATAAGATTTGGTTTTCAATCTTCCACCTTAGTGAAGGGTTCACTCTTTATTCTCATCCAAACACTGCCAGGCACCATCTTCAAACATCCCTTTTATACTGAATATTAAGGACTTACTGAAAATATACCCCGACATTTGGAATCTCAATGTACAGGTTATAGAAAGTGGGAATTCATGGAGTAGCTAAGAATCAGAAGGAAAAATTATCCTTAAGTGGGGTACACTAAAGCCTGTCTTTTGTGTATACGACTGAATTCTTTAAAAGTATGTGAAAGTGACTCACAGAGGAACTGAACTCAAGGCAAGACCAGTTAAGCCTTCTGTTGAATTTAAAGCCACAGGATACAAGTACTCGAAATCTGAGTCACTTGGCAAATTCTGTCCTCACTCCAACATAATCTAGATTTAAAGATGTAGTTATCTCTGGATTGTTCAATAGAGCTTTGCTTCAAAAGAGGTAGGGCAAAGAAAGCTTTCACTCCAGATTTTCAACACAGACTGGGATAATGAGGATCTGTCAGGTTTATATGGTTGGGCATAGGAGAACAACATCTAGGCCTGAAGAGCGTTCAGGGGCTTTTCCTTTCCCCAGGGAATTGATTATTACCTCTTGCAAATAGAAGAATTATTAATGAGAAAGAAAGACAAAGAGGCAGATAAAGAAACAGATACAGAAAGACAGCAACAGAGAGAGAGAGAGAGAGAGAGAGAAAACAAAGAATTATCTGCACTCCTTACATCTCCTTGACTTTGCTTTCCCTGCCAAATTGACAGATAATTTAGATTCCACCATTTATTAGTGATGAGTCCAGAGAAGTAATGAAATCTTGTAGACAACATCCTTGAAAAAGAACCAGGATAAGATGTATTATAAGTTGGTAAGCAGACCTGTACGTTCTTCTTGGATGTCACAATGTCAAGACTGACAACAGGTAAGCCCCCCTTTATGTAAGACATCTTCCACCGTGGTGGTTCCTAAACCCACTACTGATACACCTCATGTTACCCTTTCTAAAATAATATCAGTTTTCCTTTTACACAATACACTTTCTTTCCTAATATGATGGGCTTCCCTTTACCTATGGCTTTGCTGTTCTTGGTGTAGTTTATTAGGAAAGCAGGCACAATACAACAATAATTGAGTTGTCCACTTAACCGAATCCATGAGACTTATTCATAATCCACAAATAGTGTTGTGTTATGGCATAGAAACATCCTTTGTTGGGTAGAGTGGGACTTTATCTTAACAAACATTTCTGCCTTCAGTAATTTACTCATGTCCTGAGATCAGACCCCTTGTCATGATGTACAGGATGTTAGGCAGCATAAGGAGGTTTACAGATACTACCTAATATACAGGCAGAACATGTCCTGATGGTCCCCTCCCTCAAAATAAAATGATGAAAAGAGGAAAAGAAAGTACTGAGTGTGTGTGTGTGTGTGTGTGTGTGTGTGTGTGTGTGTGTGTGTGTGTGTGTGTGTGAGTGCGTGTGTGTGAGTGCATGTGTGCATATCTGTCTCTGACTGTGTCTGTGTGTGTGTGTGTTTGTTTTTGTGTGCATGTATGTGTGTGTGTGTGTGTGTGTGTGTGTGTCTGTGTGTGTGTGTGTGTGTGTGTGTGTGTGTGTGTGTGTGTGTGTGTGTGTGTGTGTGTGTGTGTGTGTGTGTGTGTGAGTGCATGTGTGCATATCTGTCTGTGACTGTGTCTGGTCTGTGTGTTTGTTTTTGTGTACATGTGTATGTGTGTGCGTGTGTGCACGCACTCGCGTGCATGTGTGTATCTGTGTGTGTCTGTGTCTGTGTGTGTGTGTGTGTGTGTGTGTGTGTGTGTGTGCATATCCGTCTGTGACTCCATGTTTGTGTGTGTGTGTGTGTGTGTGTGTGTGTGTGTGTGTGTGTGTGTGTGTGTGTGTGTGTGTGTGTGTGTGTGTGCATGTGTGCATATCTGTTTGTGACTGCGTGTTTGTGTGTTTTTGGGTGCATGTGCGCACGCGCACATGTGTGTGTGTGTGTGTGTGTGTGTGTGTGTGTGTGTGTGTGTGTGTGTGTGTGTGTGTGTGTGTGTGCGCATATGTGTGCATATCTGTCTGTGACTGCATGTCTGTGTGTGTGTGTGTTTTTGTGTGCATGTGTGTGTGTTTCTATGATAATTTACATATTGCTGGATGTAATAAGATGATTAGGTCCCATGTGATTTTATTTCAAGCTGAAATAAAACATCACCAAACAGGCATATATGAAGCTGAATACATTTTGATAAGGATTATTTATAGTAATATTCTTCTATTAATATGTGTCTGCATTGCTGAAGGCCTAACACTTTCTTCTAAACATTCCTATGTAGTTTCTTTATTATTCTGTTTTTCCCCTCTTGTTCTCAGCAAAAATTGCAGCTACCAGTTTGCATGAGAAATGAGTGCTTCTTTCCTGTTATGTCTATATTATATTGTGTGCAGATTCCAAGTGAGTAACAAGACAGATTTAGTCACAATGAATTTTACTGCAGACTGATTAGAATGTCTGTTTTGTTTGAAAGCATCATGTATCTATCATCATAGACATTTTAATCAGTGTAACATGAACATCATACTGTAAAAGTCAACTTTTTCCTATCGTATCTGTGCCATGTCCATTATTAAGGCACAGTGTAATGTGGAGAATAAATTCCCACATGGCACCGTGGTCATATTTGGATGAACTGTGGAACTGCACTATGTGTTTGAGTTCTGGACTCTGAATGCTGTGATTATATCCTGACTACACTTGGAATAGAGCACTGTGGGGTGTGACACATTCCAGCAACCTTAATCCTGTAGTCAGTACTCAGCAAAACGCCAAAGAAAATCCCTTGTACATACCTCTTGAAAAACAGCTTATTGCCTACCAGCTTAGACTGTTGTGTATGTTATATCTTGTGGCATAATGAAGTCTACTGCCTTGCCACTCTGACAAGTTCTGGTATGAACGATATAAGAATAAAAGACAACATGCTTATCAAAATTTTAGATATCTGAGAAACCGTACAAAGCTCCTTGTTAGTCCTACAGTAATCTAGAAAAAGCACCAAAACAACCTCTAGCTTTTTTTGATCCTCTCTAAATAAACTGTACACCCTGTCCTTCTACTTCAAACAACAAAGTGTCCATTGAAACTCAGTTAAAACACTCATTTTATCCAGTCAATTCTGTCACTAATCAATGACCACCTAACTTTACCCATCCAAGTGCCATCTGTTCTCAAAAGCAGCACACTGTCTTTAGCCAGTCCCAACATCAACCATAAAAAATTACTAGCAAATTTCAAAGCAACAACCTCAGCTGCCAATAATCTTCCCACTGAGTTCCCCAAAACAGTTGCAGAAATACAAGCTTTCCCTGTCTCCATTCTAATCAGGCAGTCAATAACTTAAAACTACATCTCATCCATCTTTGTAAAACTCCATTATTATACCCCTTCACAAAGGAGATACTTCAGCAAAGTTACCAAACTATAGACCTATTTGTCCTACCATCCCTCTCTAAAATCCTTGAGAAATGTATTCACTCTCAACTTATGAAACATATAACCAAATACAGCCTCCTCTCCAACACCCAGCACAGTTTCAGGCCCAACCACAGTAACACTACTGCCCTCCTCAACTTCAGCAACAATATAAGCCAATGTAGAAATGAGGGTAACCTTGTTTCTTCACTTTTCCTTGACATTTCCAAAGCATTTGACACAGTGTCCCACCAAAAGCTCCTGTTTGCACTTGCAACACTAGGTTTCACTTACCTCTCCCTTTCCTGGTTTCACAGTTATTTATGCAATCATCAGCAGGCAACTAAATGGCAACAAAACCTTTCAGCATTTCAGCTGATCTAAATTGGTTTTCCCCAAGTGTCAATACTCGGCCCCTTATATTTAATATTTTCATAAATAAATTTCATACAGGTACAACACTTGCCACTCTCATACAATACGTCAACAATTCAGCCCATATCTGATCTGACCAACCCATTACAAAATTACAGGAAATCACTCAAAAGCTTTCACTGACATTAAAATATGGCTAAAACATTATAACTTGCTGCTTAATGCCAAAAAAAATGTATACACTTTACTCCAAAACAACACCTTAACCAGAAACACACATTTCATATTACTTCAAGTAATAACACAAAAATAGAAACCATAAGCCAACCTAAACTACTCGGAGCCATAACAGATGATAACCTCAAATGTGATCACCATATATTTCATTCCATCAAGAAAACTCAGAAAAAAACTCATCTCCCTCTTCAAGGCCAAACAATACCTGGCAGATCAAGCAAGGATTACCTTAGCAGCAGCATACCCACTTCCTTCTCTATTATATGCTTCCCCTATTCGGACAAATATCAACACTACATATAAAATTAAACAAGCCTCCTGCTATTATAAAATAGCTAAATTTGCAACCAACCAACCCTAGAAATCACACCGCTGCCTTGTATTAAAACAATTAAACTGGACTGAACTTTGGCCACAGCCTATTGTACTCTCCAGGTAAATGCCCAGCATTGCAAAACACTATATTGTACTATTTACCCACTAGAGACGCTCTACCAATAGAGTTTTGCTATGTATCAGTAAGACATTCAACACTGCTGGAGACTCTCTCTACTTTCAGTATGTCAGAACTCTGGAATGAAATCCCCACACAAGTAAAATAGACAGAAAGCGTAAATAGTTTCAAAACTTTGCTTAAATGGCACCTCTGCCAAAGATGACTCTGGTCTTCCTTCTCAGCTGGTGTTTTTTTTGTGTTAGAAAGCTATGTTCACTTAAGAAATACTTAAAAGTCATGTAAATAAGATCATATATAAATGTTTTACCCTGCAATTATAAATATACATCATGTATAACTTAATTGTGGGTTTTTTCTCCCCAGGCCTCTTCTGAAAATGAATTTTACCCAGTTGAACTTTTCCCGATCAACAAAGACAAATAAATAAAATAAATAATAATTCTGTTTCATAAAACAAAACTTAATTACTCTGTAGTGCAGACTCCCACTGGAAGATTTGCTAGATTTGTAAAACAAAATATGTTTTTGTAGCACTGACTGCCTTTCACATCCTGCTGTCTTCACTGTATAAAATAAATCCAATCATTTTTTCTTTCTGCTCAGCCCCTCAGTTACCTAATTAAAAAATGAGTCATAAATTAGTTTCTGCAATATGATATTTCTATCACCAGCCTTGTTCCAAGTTCTTTACAAGATAACTGATCCCCTGTTTTCATAACATGGAATTCCTTCCCAAACTGTTGCATTACAACTTTATAACATATTGGAAATAGTTTCTTGCAGTCCAGGGCTTCAATATCAATCGCAAATGTTGCACTATAATAAATGTTTTTCTGTATATTAGGTTCATTGTCCCCTAGCTAGGCATGGCAAATTTATTACAAACTCTTGTGGCTTGCAGGTCCTACAAATATCTAACCAGGTGAGTAGTTATGCATCTCAGAATGTAATTCATTCTGAACTTAGCTAAGGCTGGTTCCTCCCTCTGTCCTCACGATATCCGACCAACACGTGATTAGTGGTTGGCGTCACTGGACTGAAATATAAGTGCACAGGTGAATACTTCGGTTACCACAAAAATGTTTTGTATACTTCAACTGGTCTTCACTTCAATATCAGCAGCTGACCATATGAAGTCAGATACAAAGCTCAGGTCTCAACAACTCCAACACATAGCAAAAAGCAAACTCCAACCACGAAGATGGAAAATCACAACACTTTATTCACATGTCCTGGTACCTTGGCAATTCACCTTCAGTGGAACAATACATCAAATAACACCCATCTCCTTAAATACAAACACATCAAACTCATTATTCTATCAACCAATTAATAAAAGGTTTGATAGAAACTTTTTTCCCTCCTTTTTGCTTAATTACTTTACAAAACAGTTTGATACCATTTTCCATAGAAATACCCATAAATATTTAGATACTAAATTTATCAATAAATCACTTTATCCAACATTCAGATTATACAATACTTCTTAAATAGATGAATGAATGGTAAAACTACTCTAAACATTTGATGTCCTACAACATTAAGTAATATTAGATATTATAAGTATTTTAAATATTTTCAAAATATCTTTAAATATTTTTAAATGCAAAATATCAAATACAATATATCAAATGCAAAATATAGAATGCAAAAACTTTCTCATAAAACAGAATAACTCAAAAAACATCATATCATATTTCATAAAGACAAACCTGCATCTAAATTCAGGCCCCCGGATATAAAGTGTGAAAATTGACAATCAACTTATTTTCTAATTTATTAAGTTCTGTCCTGAAATTTCCACCATCAAAATGTGGTCTGGCTAAAACACTGAAAATAAATCCCTCAGTGTTTCCATTATGAACTTTAACAAAATGAGAAGCCACAGGACTATCCAAATTCTCCCTTCTCACATCCCCCAAATGTTCCAAAATGCAAACCTTAATCTTTCTGGTAGTTTGACCAATATACCATAATGGTTGAACACAATCACACCCTGAAACATAAACCACCCCTTGTGATAAACAATTACATTTTTCAAACGCCCTATATCTCTTCCCATTAATTTTCATACCATCTAAATTTCTAACCAAATGATATACAGAACACCTACCACATTTCTCCATACCAACATTTTCTCCATCAGCAGACTTTTCTAGTTTTTTGTTTAATAACTCCTTTAAGTTACCAAATCTGCTATAAGAAAAACTAATATGAGTAGGAAACAAACTTCCCACAATCATATCATCACAAACCACACTCCAAAACTGTCTAACAATCTTCTCTATGGTCTGAGAAAAGTCAGACTATCTAGAAACAAAAAATAATTTCTCCTCCTTGTCAATAACTGTATGACGTGTGCTAAATTCACTTCTTACTTCCTTTCCACCACATAATCTGCTTTTTAAACCTGACAGAATTTCCATTGAATAAGTCTATGAACCACTTCATATAATGTCTCATCCCATAAATTGGGATCAGAAGTGTTTCTCAAAATTCTTTTAAATTCCTGTTCAGGCAAAGCATTGATTAAATGTGGAGGATGTATGCTGCTAGCATGTAAGAAGTTATTTACCGAAGTTGGTTTTCTAAAAGGTCTAAAATGCACCTTGTAATTCTCCCCTACATAAAATTCAACATCCAAAAATGAAATTGTTAATCTAGAACATTCAGACACAAAATGGAGCCCATGTGCATTCATGTTTAAGTCCTGCATGAAATCATCAAACTCAGAAGATTCCCCCTTACATACAAAAATGAGATTGTCTATGTATCTTTTATAAAAAATAACATTATTTACAAAAAACTTTTTATGAAAGCTCAGGTCTACCTGAAAGAAGTTCAGCTCTGGGATGCTGATTCCCATGGAAACTAATGGAGGTTGGTAAGCAACAAGAAATATGGGCACAGACTTACTTCACTATCATAGGGAAGGCTGTACTGTATAATACCAGAAAATGTGAAACCTACTCATTGTTGTAGCCTAGAATACTGAGTCTCAGAATGTCAAAACAAGAAGGCAGCAAGTGTCCTTACTCAACAATTCACCATACTGGAGCTGCCTAGGTTATACACTGAATAAGTAAATACGTGTGGACATGGAGGAGAGGGGAAAAAGATGTAAAGTCCTGTTTTTGTTTCTCCACCTTCTCCCTCTTTTCCCAGTGTTTATAAAATGCTTATTGAGAGATCAAGAGTGAATGGGGCCTGGCCCCACATCAGAATTACAGAGAGAAAATCCTTTTATATGAGTATCACTATCCTAAGAATGCAATCTCAAAGGTGTCCTGAGAATGCACTCTCCAAGGCTTTAGATGCTTAACTTTAAATTAAATAAGTGCCATCCAAACAGCACATAATTAATCAATGTAAACTCTAGGAAAATTAATACTATTTTAACAGATGTTTCATTTCATTTGGAAGAGAAAATCCATTTTATTGAAAACAAAATAATTTCATTATAAAATACTTTGATGGAGATGGATGTTTACATGATTACTATGGAATCCTGATGCCCTGGCAGGGCTATTAATGACAATACATCTTACCAAGAACAATGAACCAGAGAGCGAACTTCAAGGAACCAGTCAACAGTATGATACAAAAGGTAGCTTTAATAGAAGTTGTTAAGTGATTTTGTTTAAACAAAACTTCATCAGAACAACATCAAAATTAAAAATTAAAAAACACACCAATTTATACCCCTTCTATTAATGTCACATGATGCAATACAACATTCAAAGTAAAAACATCTTAAATATGCTAAAAAAACTATTAAACATTTACAGTACATCTTAATCAAATTCTTATCCAATTAAATATTTAGTAACTTCACAGATTCAGTAATGTACAAATGTATATTTAAGAATACAGGTAAGCTCTCAGGCACAAGAGACAAGGGGTTCCCATATATGTCATTAAATTAAAAGTCTGCAAAGATTCATCTGGATGAAAACAACCAGGTGAACCTTCCACTCAATGAAACTTACTTAAAAAAATTTTTTTGCAGCTGGGTAAGCCTCTCTTATTCACCCACACACTCCTCAATGTCTCTACAAGCCCCCACATCCCTTAAATTTATGTATACTAACTTGTCAACTAGTAGGTCAGCTAAGCCAAGGGATGCATAACTCTACGAGAAAAGTCAAACCTTGAGAGAGTCATCCTATTGGAGTAGTTATTCTAATGACTGTGAACATGACAGGCTTTGCACATGTTTGTTGCTACTATATAATGTATATCATGTCGTACAGGCAAGCAGAGATGGAGAAAAAGTACTTCTTAGAGGGACACTTTTCTGATCCTACAGAAACATTTATACTCATTAAGAGAAAATATTTCAGGTGTAAATGTATCATATGTTTCATATACTTACTCTCAGCTTAACTACAGGTTCATGGGTTCATAGGAGATTACTAGACTAATGGCTTAAGAGCCCTTAGAAGCCTAGCCAATATAACCCAAGTTTACCCAATATATGGCCCCTAGGGGCAAGAGGTTGACACATATTTGTGCCTATGCCTTGAGTATCTTACTAACAGCCCCTGTCCATGAGGGACATAAGCTCTACCTCATGCGTGAATTTGTGATTCCCCATACATTGATCCAAACTGCATTTGAAAAGAGCCAGGAAGGGCTCTGATTAACATGAATAGGAAGCCTGTTCCAAAGCAGGGGAAATCTCTGGGACACATATCATAAAGACTCTTATAATGAATTGCCTTTTAACATGTTTTTTTTTACTATTAGGTGTTGTATATACAATACTATTTTGCATAACACTTTCATATATGTGATCACAATGTACTGTGAGGGAAATTGTTTCAAGACTACAACACACTGACATGTGGCACCACATCTTAAGTAATGTCAGGCATGCAGTATGAACAAGGTAATGTAATAAGCCCAGAATGAAGCTTCTTGTTGTCCCCCTTCCTGTCTCTGTCAACAGTTAACTCAACTTCTCCTCACTGGCAGTTTGTTAATGGTATAAAATGTCCTCCATTATTTGCTTAAATTTCTGCTGAATTGGGATTTAGCAATTTGAGTAGCTTTTTTATGGTTAGTGTGCATGGGGGCATTGTAACCTTGTTCTGATGCAATTTTAAATCTTTTTATGTATTTTAATAGTGTATTTATATTGAGGATTACATAGTAATTTCATGATTTAATATTTAGTTGTGTTTATGAGTGGTTAATTTTTAAGTTAATTTACAGAAGTAAAAGGTAGTTTTGATGGTAGTGCCATGACTTGTTAGTCACTATTAGCATTATACTTTATTTATCAAACTTTTGTCTTGACTTTTTTATTATAATTAGAATGAGTTTATTTTCCAGGAATTTGATGTAGATGGGTAGTGTTGTATTTTGGGAGGAGGACTATGTGTGTGTATGGATTTTAGGGAACATAAAGGATTTCAAACACTATTTGTCTACTTGACATGATGAAATTACCACTGAAAAAGCCTTTCACTAAATATTAGACATTGTTATTTCTTCACTGTTTTGCAACTGTGGAGTTGGTATATATAAGTTGGGGGTCTTTCCCACATGAGGGTGAAGAGATGTTTGGCCCTTGCATAAGAAAACAATTGATTTTTTTTAAATGGGAATTGTGGGAACAATACATACAAGAGAGGAATGAGGTTTAAATGAGCAGTGCAATGTTTGATGGAAAAAGATTGGGTAAATTATAAGTGATGTATAATGTTTACAACTGGGAGTGTGTCAATATTGTTTATGATGTAAAATGATTGCAACTAGGTTTGTGTTGGTATGGTTTGTTTTCATTTGTATAAATGTGTGATCGTCTATGTAGTATGTAATGGTTTAATAAAGATGTTTCTTGTATAAAAAAGGCAGGAATTGAATAATTGATGTAATGTTGCTAAGGTTATATGATATATAGCAATATATGTTTGTTTGTTTGTGGCTTTCGGCTTTTCCCGGTAAGGGGTCGCCACAGCGGAACTCCGGTCTGCTAATGATATTTTGTGAAGTAAAATGTTTGTTATGTTAATTATAGTGTGATTACTTTTATAGGTTCATAGGTGTTTACTAGGGTAATGAGCACAAGGATCTTTTTAACCCTAGCCATGCATCCCAAATCTCGGACAAGTTCTGATACCCTTGATAAGTGTAAGCAGGGGTTTGGGAGATGAAACATTTACAGGTTGCCTGTATCCATTAGACACAAAGGTGCAAAACCAGGGATGAATTTTCCAAGTTGCACTTGAATTGGGTTAGGGAGGAACTCTGCTTCACATGGATGGGGAGCCTGTTCCATAGATGGGGTAGTGTCTGGGATACATAGCTATCTATCCAGCAGGTTTTATTTATATCACAGGCAAGGTTTAAGTCTTTCGAAAGGATAATTCTGGTTGTGTTTATTTTGTGGATATGCAGGAGGTCCATCAGAGTGGGGTCTGACAAGGCCCTGTGTGCCAAGCATAGATCTCCCATCAAAAGCCTGTAGGAGACAGAATATGGGGATAGGGCCTTGACGCGGCCACATAGGACATTTTATTTACACTCTGTATTCTTTTAGTGAGAAACGTATGTGAACGTTCCAATTGTTGGATATGCCTGGTTATGTACATACCAAAGGGAGCATTGCACTCAATGATAGGTCTGATGCATACCGAACACAGTGGAACAATGACTTATGCCTATTTTGCACTAAGTGAAGTTAATTTTTTTTACATCATAGTAAATGAGATGTGGTACTCTGGGACTGAGTAGTATATGTTGCATAGGCAGTGCGTGAATTTTTAAGTTAGTTTTTCACAAGTAACGTAAATATGGCAAGTTTAAAGAAATTTTAGTAGATTTGATAGCCTGAAAAAGTAAACTAAATCTGTGATGATTTGCCAAAAGTAAATATTTGATGATATGTCAGAATTGTTGATAAAAATGTCTAAAGTCTACACCAGATCTATGTTTTTATACCCTTTATCTAGAATTCATTGTTCAAATCTATAGTACTATTAACATAGAATTTTGGGATCACATTGAAACCCATAAAATGTCTATAGCTAGAGTGAGTCCTTGAAGTCTAAATATTGTTTTTCTCCAGGCCAGAGAATGCGTATCTCATGTGTTAGTAATATTCATAGTTCTGATGCCATTAAGATGTTCACTATTGTGCTCACACAAATCCCTCTTGGTTTTGCCTACATGAACAAAGTTACAGGAAATATGGGAAGTACAGTAAATAAACATCAAACAAAAGTAGTTAAATCTCCTGGGACTGATGATATCTCAGCTAGGTGCTCCATATTAACTATTGACTCTATATATATATATATATATATATATATATATATATATATATATATATATTTGTACTGTTTGCAAAAGCCTCGCTTCTAAGGGTTCCGTTGTGTGTGGTCCATGAGTGGAAAAATGTAGTGTGATTTGTTTTATTTCTTGTGCTGGCAGATGGACTCAGATCTGTGTGATATAATGTAATACATCATATCACATCTGTGTGATATAATCCAATACATGTAACAGGAAATCCAAAGGTGGAAAAGCAAACAACCTAATGCAATGTAAACTTCTAGTTTATGTCCAACATCAAGTACAGACAACCCAAAGAAGGATTGGCTTTTCAACATCCTCTAACCTCTTCACTTGATATAATGCTATAGTTTGTAAGACAGTTGCTTTTGGAAATAAGAATGCATACAGACATATTACTTATCTTCATAATTACTAGCAAGCAACTAGCAACGTTGCTAGTCTGTGACATTGCATTGGACAGTGACAGTGTATTTTTCTGTGTCCCACCATGACATTTTGCACAATGCCCCTCAATAGTAGTACCTAATTAATTTATGAAAATATAAATGCAAATATCAAAATCAAAATAACAAGTGGCAAACAGTAGTTAATATTGTCATTGCAGTGAATTAATCTTTGTGTCACTTTTGTTTCTTGCACCTTGCTCATTCATACACTAAATATTATTATATAGAAAATATCATGACACTGTAAGGAACTGTGGGGGTTAAACTGAGGTATACAAAAGGTGCTATAGATGTGAATGAGTTAAGATTAAGCTATTAAGGGACAGACTAACAGGTTTCCTACAGATAAGCTACTTAAGTAATAAGAAGTAGTACTGATCTGTGGGCAGCTGCTCATGTCTGCCCAGTCTGATGTAGTTCTATGACTGGGTTACACTGGATGTTGCCATAGGGACCTTATTGAATGTGATATACTTAAACTTCATTGATGCCTCTGACACGGTCCTACACAAGAATCTGTCAGACAATGGGTAGTGGCTTGGAGCAGGGGAATTTAATAAAATATTTAGAAGAGCGGCAGATTACCAGGAAAAAAGTGTGCTAGTAAGATAAGTGTGTTAAAACAGATTGAGGTAGTATATTGTGCCACACAAGATTCAGTCTGTGGCTCAGTACTGTAATATCTCACTGTCAGACATCACAAGTGGCTATGAGAAGGCAATCAACCTGTCTGTGCACAACAGAAACATATGTGGGGCACTTTTAGGTGGGGGTTATGGGAAGATACATAAGGCACACTGTAGAAGGTCTTAAGCCTAATGAACAGATCTAAAAAGACTAGCAAACTAGGCAAAGAAATGTTAACTGACGTTTAATACAGAAAAGTTACAATGTACTGTACCTGGAGTTGTACCAATCTGAATGTAAAATACTAGGTCGGTAGATCCACCCTCAAGAGTACAGAACAAAATTAGTAACATTAAGCAATAGAAACTGCATGACTGAACAACCGGGAACAAATTGTGAAAGCTGCAGTCAAAGTAAAAATGTTGCATTGTATCCTTGGGGGTACATAAATCACTTTTGGGGTACAGCAGGAATACTGTGTGCGATTACAGTTTCCTAACAAAGATTCAAGACAGGAAGAATTAGCAGAGACCTACTGGGGAAAGTGTGAACATTACATGTGTTCATAAGATAATGAGGGGGTTACTGTAAAGGAATATGTTTAAAAAGGAAAGGCTTGGAAGGAAAGTGTAGGATCTAGTTTCATGCTGAAGCCATGAACTTCAATCTGTATATTTGAAAGATTTTTCTTTTAATCAGGAGCTATCGTGGGTTGCTGAAATAGGCTGCTAGGGAGAATTGTGGACTGCAAAACCACAGATCCTTCAAGAGTGCCAGGGATAGGTGGTTTGGTAAAGATAAAAGGCCTGCATGGGGCAGCTATAAAGTGATGGTTACACAAACATGGAGCAAACTATAAAGGCAGCCTTGCCCTTTTTTACAATAACCAATATATCATGCAATGCAGTATAATGTACAGCATAATGCAAAGAATCTACAGCCACAGACGCTGACGTCATTATACAGCAATAACAGGGAAGTCTTGAAAGTCACTGCACTGTTTGGCATATTACCGTGGCATTTATGGGTTTTGATTTTGGCCTAGAGGTGACCCAAACAGTTTAGAAATAGCAGTGATATAAATCATTGATAGCTTCAGTTACAATGAACAGCATGATCTTGATTTATTTCTGGCATTTAGCAATTCTGTTGACTGACAATCATTTGTATATGTCAAATAGTTGGTTGGTGGACTGAGCAGAGAACTCATTGTGGCTACAGACCCGTTGTCATATCTGTGGAGAATTGCACAGAAGTTGCAGATAGAAGATGTATAGCTACAGGCACTGGATCATGTCTTTGGAGAATTATGTAGTAACAGCAAATAAAATAGATGTCACTTATGAGAATGAAGGAAACAGACTTTAATATCGTACCATGCAAGGTGTTTTAGCCGTAGCTAAAGGTATAAGTTTTACTTGATTAGCCAGTGATGGTAGTACTTATTAGCATATGTGTGGGAATATTCTAATGTGAGGGGGCATAGAAGACCTTTACTGAGACTTGGGCACTCAAATCAGACAGCAAGAGGTGAAGTTAGGGGTAAAAATTGCAAAACCCTGATGGTTGCTTGAATGTCAGCCTCTGTAATTGGCAGCACCTATAATATTTTTAAAGGGTAGTTTGAGCCCCTGTTTTCTGACTAGTTACATTAGCAGTCTGGCAGCTCTAAGACCAGTCTATCTATGAGGTGCTGAGAGCAAATATAGCAGCTAAGACTGATATTTGGCTTAATTAACATCTCCAAGAAGGATAGTTTATACAAAGATCTGCAAACAAGCCAGAGTTCTAAGGCATCAAGCATTTTGCGGAGGTACCACACTAGAAAAAAGCCATTTTTGAACCTTTCAAGGGAATGCCAAGTTTTCCTTTTGATGAAATAGGAAATCAACATGCCTTACAGTATGACGAGGGTTGAGGTGTGCATCTCAAACAATTGCAAGCAGCAGTTGAAAGCTTTGTATATCTTTCTTATTAGCTGCTTTGAAATAGCATAGTGCTCCTAGCAATACCTTATGATTTTGTTGAATTCTGGGTTGTTTTGTAGTTTCTGTGTTGCCCAGATCTTACTAAGATAGAAGGAAGCTTCTCTGTTCATCAGTGGGAGTGGTGAGCTTTGAGCAGCCTATCTGTCACTGGAGGAGTGGTTTCACCTCAGAATCTGTAGTTTTATTGGCCATTTTGGGCTTTTTCTATCCATTTCATCTTTCTGTTTAAAAACCCGTGTTTGTGAGGTTTTGCAGCATTGCTTATCATTTGATCATCATGTCTCTGCAGTAGCTAGGAACAGAGTGTAGCTAGGGTTGGGGTGTAGGGTCAGCCACACTGGGTTCAAAATATTAGGTGGAGCAAGATGTCTCTGCAATAGTTAGGAACAGTTGCATAGCTAAGTTTGGGGTGAAGGGGGCAGCCACCTTGGGTGCAAAATGTTAAGGGGTATGATTGAAGATGGCAATTGTTATTCAGTGCATTTTGGTTTTAAAAAAAGAGAAGACATGTTTATTTATTTATTTATTTATTTATTTATTTTTGCTCTTCAACTTAAAAAAGTTTAGGGGGCATCAAACTGTGAGATAGCCCTGTATGCCAGAATAGTTAGTTACACCTCTGGTAAGGAAAGCCTTTTATCTGGCCCATCTAAGTTACAAAGGTATCTCCATTAGATCCAAAGAAGTCTTAAATCCTCTGTACTCATATCTTATCAAATTCATTATTGAAAATAATGCACCTTTTGGCATGCATTTGTCTAAACATGTCACTCAACTTCAGAGATCACAGGTATTCATAACTAAAGATCAGTGGCCTCAAGAATCTTAGTTATAAAGGCAGATTGTCAGCTCTTTCTCTATACTTAGTCTCTTATAGGCTCTTCTTTGGAGATCTGAGCCAAGCCTTTTGAGACATGAAAGACCAAATCCTCTTTCACATCATATTCCTTCACAGAGTAAATGGTACCTCAGATGTCCATTTAAAGGAACTAAAACTTCAGCACCTGATAAATAAAACATGTTTTCATAGATATGTTCATATTTTAATGTATCCCTCTCCTTTGGAACAAGTTTCCACTACATGTCAAGCAGAGTAGCACCTTTGGCATCTTCAAGGTAAACTTAGATAATTGGATGGGTCGCCTCAAATTCTCCTCGGTCTATCATGTCTTGCCCTCCTTGAGGCTGTATGAAAGTTTTGAATAGGGGATTTTGGCTATGCCTGTAATGGGTCTGCAAACTGATTACCAAAAACTTACCTATGAACCTGTTAGCCCATGATATGCTGTCTGTTGCAAGTGCATTTCTATCCATTGTTCTGAAAAAAATATGGTCAAATTATGCCACTCTCCTTAATTTATGCGAACAAATGTTTCGAAAATTCTGCTTGCCATGAAATAAAAGAGGTGTAGAATTTTTAATAAGAAGGATATATCTGTACCATAGCTGTGCTTATAGGTTCATAGGTTCATAAGTTGATACTAGGCTATCTGCCCTAGGGCATTTACAAGCCTAGCCAGAGTGTGTTTGGCTTTCACCACCCTTCTTAGATTAGTTTACTGTGCCTCTGTATAGTAGGTCACAGAATATAGCCCATTTAAGGTTAGTTTACCGTGCCTCTGTCTAGCAGAGACACAGAAGAGATCCCAGGGGTAAATTTACGATCTCCCATCCAAACGTCAAGATTCTTCTTAAAGAGGGTCATTGAGGGGCTCTGTCTGACATGGATTGGGATATTGTTCCAGAGTTAGGGGAGCCTATGGGATATGAATCTGTCCCTCCAGCATGTTCTATTTATTTCTGTGCTGAGGTTTAAGTCACTGGAGCATGTAGTTCTGATGGATTTGGATTTCTTGAGGTCGAGCATGTCCAATAATTCTGGGTTGGACATGGCTTTATACATCAGGTACAGATCGCCTCTGAGTAGGAGGTAAGCAACTGAGTAGAGCTGGAATGTCTTTAGCCTAACTGTGTAGGGCATCTGTTTGAGTCCCTTGATGCTCTTGGTGAGGTACTTTTGGGGTCTTTCTAGTTGTAGCAGGTGTCGGGTAAGGTACATCCCAAATGGGGCATTGTATTCAATTATGGGCCTGATGAGTGATGAGTCGAGGGGCACAATGACCTCTCTTGATCTAGATGTGAATCTCTTCATGATAAGGTGGGCTATATAAAATGTATTTCTAACCACTTTGGCAATGTGATTGTCAAAGGAGAGATTGCAATCTACTTGGGTCCCCAAATCCCTAATTACTTCTTCCATACTTAATGGATTACCACCTATGTGGTAATTTGTGGGCACTTTGTTTTTCGCAAAGGGGATGATTATGCAGTTTTTGGCATTTAGCTTTAGGCCATGGCTCTGGCACCAGTTATCCATCTCTGTGAGACCTTTTTGGAGGATGCTTGTGTCAGCCGGCGAGTCAATTATGGCCCCCAGTTTGCAGTCATCTGCAAACTTTGTCAGCCATAGTCCTCCTGTGTTAGCCTGTACCTCAGAGAAATATATACCGAACAAGAGAGGTCCCAGGACTGAGCCTTGTGGGATGCCACTTGTAACTGGTTTAGAGTCAGACATGGCACCTGCAGATCTGACCATGTGGGTTCTATCCCTAAGCCAGTTTGTAACCCATCTTGTGACATAGGGGTTGATATTTAAGCTGGTGAGTTTATTTCTGATGCCCAAGTGGGGTATTGTGTCAAAGGCTTTTGCAAGTTCAAGGTAGGCTGTGTGGACTACCTTCCCTTCGTCTACGGCCTTGGTGACTGTTTCAAAGAAATTGACCAGGTTCAAGAGGCAAGATCTGCCCTTAACGAAGCTGAATTGGGTAGGATCCAGTGTTTGGAGGTTCCCAATGTCTTTGTTTATGAGTTCCATGATGACACGCTCCATAGCTTTGCAGACCAGGCTAGTTAGGCTTATAGGGCGATAGTTTCCGGGGTCCGTTGTGGCACCACCTTTAGGGAGTGGGACCACTGTTGCTGTACGCCATTCTTTGGGTACATATCCTGTTGTAAGGCTGAGACTGAACAGTGATTTTAAGTGAGGGTTCAGTTCTTCTTGGAGCTCGTGTAAAACGCAGCCCGGGACACCGTCCGGTCCCATTGATGCTGTGTTTTTTGCTTTGGAGAGGGCAGCTCTCACCTGTGCATCTCTGATGTCAGGGAGTCTACACTCTGTTGGGATAATCATTTGCTCATTTGGGGAGGGGGAGTTTGCACTGAACCTGTCTGCCAGGATGTTGGCAATGTCTGTGGGTTCAGTGTATTTTTTGTCATTTTGCACTAACTCAGAGCATATCTGGGAGTTTCCACCCAGGTTTCTGACATAACTAAAGAAAGCCTTGTGATTATCTTTAGCGTCTTGTGCAATTTTTCTTTCGAAGCTGGCCTTAGATGATTTTATGAGGGATCGTAGTTTCTTGCTAGTACTGATCAGAGTTGCCTTCCCTTTCAGGGATTTTGCTCTGTCATGTCGTAGCTTCCTCCTTCTGTTGTACAGCTTATTTATGGCTGGGGTCCACCAGACGGGTCTCCTGTCTTTGGAGGAGTGTGTCTTGGTTTTATTTGGGATAGCACAATCCATGCATTCCTGTAGGTATCCATAGAATGCATTTGTAAAGGGTTCTGCGGTTTGGGCCGTATTTTCCACTGGTCCTGGGGCTTTGAAGGATTCGTTTTGAGAAGTGGAAAGTTTGCTTTTGAGAAGTTTTTGACCGTGGTTTACTTTGCTGGGGGTGGGGATGGGATATGGATGTCCGTAGTGATTAATTTATGGTCAGATCTTACCAATGAGGGGTATACCTCTGGTATGGAACATAGAGTCCCTATGTTGGTGATGATCAGGTCCAATATGTTTTCCCCTCTTGTGGGAGTGGTGACCAGTTGTTCCATAGCATTTGAGTTTATAAATTCTAGGAACCGTTGGGCTAGGGTGTTGGGGCTTGAGTAGTGCTCCCAGTCTATGTTTGGGTAGTTAAAGTCACCCAATATAATGGTGTTTGGAGAGACCTTCATATTCTCCAGTGTCTTCAGGAAAGCCGAGTGGGGTTCCTGAGTTTGGGAGTGTGGTCTGTAGCAGGCTATAAACTGGAAGGAAGTTTTGCCCACTGTTAGTTGCACATGGATGGTCTCAGATACTTCGTGCAGTACCACTAGCCTGGAGGTGTGGGTATCTTTGATGAATATGGATACTCCCCCTCCTCTTGTGGTTCGGTCCGAGTATTGGGGCCGAAAAGCATGATATGAGGTGTAGCCTGGTAGTGCTGGGGTGCTCTCAGGAGCCTTGAACCAGGTTTCTGTTACTGCACAGATATCGATATTCTCCATACTGAGGAGAGTCTCGAGTACATGCATCTTGAGGTTTAGACTTCTGGCATTGAGCAGCATTACCCTTAGTTTCTTTTTCCTTGTCTTGTCTAAGGAGGTGGGTTTGTCTTTTGAGCCTTGCCTAAAAAAGGCACTATGGGGGTGGTAAGAGCCTTGGCCAGTATTCGAAAACCCAGGGGTGACAGGTGCAAGCCGTCCCTAGCGAAGCAACATGGCTTGTCAAGCATGTCATCCCAGGCATTTTGTCTTTATACTGTGGTATCATTCTTGGTGTGGGTAAGATGCTACTCAAGGTCAGGGTCATACCGGCCTGGGCCACATGATCAGAGAGCTCCTCTATGTCTCTTTTCATGTAATCCAGGAAGGTATGTCTCAGGTCATTCACACCAGCATGGACAATGACGGAGTCATATTTGTACTCGCTTTGGAGTAACCTGTGTGCTTGTGTTATGTGGCGGATCCTGGCACCCGACAGGCAGCTTACAGTGACCTTCTCCTTGTTCAGCCTGGTGAGAGGGATGTCAGTGTGTCTGACAATAGAGTCACCTATTACAAGTGTATTAGGTGTGTTGATTAGCTTTAAGGGCTGTGACTCTGTGACACACTGACTTTGTGAACTATGTGATACGTGGGTATTGTTGTGGGGTAGCAGTTGCTTGGATGTCTGCTTTGGAGGTCTCTGTTGCTTGGGCAGATTTTTATTTAGAGCCTCCGAGTATGTTTTTGTGTGTTTATGTATTTGGTTTGCTGTTGTGATAGGTCTATGTGAGACTGGATTTGTGGTGTGTGTGATTACCTTCTCCTCCAGACTGACCATGTCAGTACTATGTTGAGAGAGCTCAGCCTCGAGTTTGGCTATATAGCTGCATCTCTCACATATATTTGAGCTTGTTGGGAAGAGGAGAGGGTGGTCTGTGTACATAAGGCAGTTGTAACATTGCCTCAAGATTCCCATATTCACCAGCTGGACTGGAGAGTAAACCTGAAACTGACTTTTGGACATGCCAGAATAGTATAAGGAATTACTTTTTGACTTGATCAAAAAGGACCAATAGGTAGCCAAGTGCTTAAAGGGAGTATAAGAGGGTGTAGTGCTTTAGTTTATTAGTGCTTACTTATAAGACACTTATCCTAGCTACTGCTGGGTTTTAGAAGGAAAATAGAGTGCTTAATTTGAGATTTGGAACAGTTCTAAGGGAAAAAGTGAAGAGCAGACTTTGTGGAGCCGGGAATAGTTTAAACCTGATTAAGCGGTGCTGCCCGATGCTGAGCTATGTGCAAAAACGCGCAAAAGAGGGTTTTGAGAGGGGGGATCAAAGAGTTTGGAATTGACCCAAATTGGCCAATAAAACTACAGTTTCTAGGCAGTAACCACTCCTACAGGGGCAGGCAGGCTGTTCAGTGTTTACCACTGCCACTAATGAATACAGAGACTTCCCTTTAGCCCAAGCAAGTCTCTGACAACAATGGAAATATGTGCCCCCTCTGCATACTGAGTTTTTTTTTTTTTTTTGCAGAATCGTTATGTTAATCAGATATCATATTCTTCTACGTGGATGTATTCAAAGGTTTGAAGAGCTATTTTATGTCCCTTCTTTTAATTAGACAGTCTGTAAGCCAAGTGCACCGAGTTAATGAATTAGCAAAGAATGAAGTTTTCTTTCCTGATAAATATATAACCATGCATGTGCATTGTACTCAGTGCTCACACACTCAGACATCTAAATTCATGCCATAGACTTCTGTTTTACTTTTGTTGAAACTGTAGCCATATCAAGGGATTTGGCTTTGTAAACAATTACTAATAGATATGTCAGTCCAAAATCAATGTAGTTTGACAGCCTGCAATGTTGTTACAAGGCCACTGGATTTTTTGCTATTTAACTACTGTGGTTACAGACTGCAATATCAGTAAATCTAAATGTGGGAACATAACTATGGACACCTTCCCTGTTCTGAATCACTTTTTATCGATCTCATTCAGATAAATGTTGGAAGGTAAACAGGAGATGCAACATTATCTACAAAGAGGAACTCTGCAGGCTTTTGTCTGCCAGTTACACCACATGAGCTGTTCTACTGGAATGTGTTTTTGTAACTTTAAATGAGCCAGCTCTGTGTTGAAGTAATACCAATATTATATCATTGTCAGTAGTGGCAGATGAATAGTTTGCTGTAACATAAGGAAGAAATGTGTGACTGTTTTATAAGTGTTTAGAAGTCTTTTGCTTCCCTGATATTGTGGCTGCAATATCTAGTGCAAGGGCAGCAGTGGAAGTGAACAGACTTTAACCTCATGGTACAACAGGGAAATGTGTCTTAGAATTTACAGCTTAGTAATGTGGATGGCTAGCAAGGGTGCAGCCAGGCATACTCTTTCTACTCTAAAGAGTACAATTTTTTTCTGAACCTGTTGGAAACATTGGGGCTTTATCAAGCCATATGATGTTAATAACCATCAATTAATGCTCCTAAAAACATGTATATAGGTTTCACACAGAGAGGATTGTAAATCTAAAAATAATACCCATAATAGTTTTTGACTGATCAGCTAAAAATGTTACCCACATTAAGTTTGGGGTGGGGTGGGGCAAGTGATATGACTACTTTTTAAATGCCAGGTAGATTGGGGGTTGTTGCAATAAGCACCTGTGAGTACAAAAATGGAATTCACTGGCTACACCCCTGCTGGTAAAATAAATTGTGGCTAAATACATTACTGCAATGGTCACATAAAGATACATTCCACATTCTTCTGATGCCATGGTGGGATTAAAACTTTTTTAAGTAATTAAATGAGAATAAGAAGAAAACATTTTAGCTTCATGGTTACCCTGCAGGTGTAGTTTCTCCATCAACCAAGCACTGAGCTGCGTTCATATCCTCGAACCTTTTGAAGTAAGAAAGATGAACATGAAGCTGTCATACTGTTTGGTAGCACTCACTAGCCACTCATTGTTAATGATTATGAATGTAGTTTGCCTGCAGTCTTATATATTGGCCCCATATGAAGTTGAGCACACAACCCTAGAAAGGGTGTAGGTGTGACTTGTGATTCTACAATTTCAGTTATATAAGCTTGCCATGAAATTTCACTGGTTACTTTTCTGCTGATAACCTTAAGAGGTATCACTTGTGTCAGCATAAACACTAATGTCTGGAAAGAGAGGTCATCAGACTTACTAGGTTATAGTTTTGTTATATAGCATCTATGGTTTGGTCAACATAACAGTGCTGTTACATATTCTGCGCAATGTACATTTTTTATTTACTGGAACAGTGTGAGAATGTACTTTTATGGCCTGTTAATGACCTTTTCTACAGCCTCTATTTTTACCATATTCCGCTGATTTTATTCCAAGGGATGTGTATCTTCATTTCAAACCTTAGAACACAAGACTTTAACAGAGTTAATTGAGATGAAAGGTTCTGATTTAAACATTTCTCTGGAATATAAAAAAATGCCAGCAACATTTAGTTGGATTTACCTCTTTGCATAGTATTTATTCTGGAACTGGACTTCTCAGACATGGATGGTCTCGTTCTCCTTCTCTGAAGATGAACCTTAGGATAAGCCGTAGACTGGTATTGGAATACTCATAATCCCTTGTTGGGGGTGCTGTACAGTTTGAGTTTGTGCTAGTGAAAAAAGCAACAGTGAATTTCAAAAAGAAAAATTCTCTTGTCTGTGTATATACATCTAATAGCTAGTTAAAGATTCAGCTTTAGGGTGTAACACTCAGTGAAGTACCAACTATTGATTTTCTAGTTGTACCAAGGAGACATCAGGGATCCCATGGTGAATGACAGAAACACCTGGAGGAACAGGACTAGGAGAAATGGCTTGCCTGATGTAAATTCAAGTGGCGAATTGTTAGAAGACAAAAATGCTGATATGTGCACTTGGAACCAAATATCCTTCAGCAGAAGTGACTGACTTTCTAACTGTGTTTTCAGACATGAGGCTATATTTTCAGACACTTTGGTCAAGAGAGATGCTGAGCACCCAGGTGGCCGAGGAAACAGAACATGTAATGAAGGTAGCATGCCCAGATGATGCTTCTGTGCAGGGTGAGTTCCTTCCCCACCGCCCAGAAGACCATCTTCCATATAGCTGATAGGCTGGACAGATGGTTTCTGAATGAGCCCTGCTCAAGATCTCAATAGATGAGAGGGATGATGTGTTGACAAGGCTTTATGGCTCAACAGTGGTTGGTGCTTGGCTTGACAGCACCCCTAGAACTCATTGGTAGACCCCACTGGTGGCAGAAGCTGTTAAGATAAAGAAGAAGGGCTTTTGTATAGTGCATTCTGGAAGGAGGGAGGGGTCTCCTTATCTGAGACCATGAAGAATGGCTTTCAGACCTCCTCAAAGATGGTTTGGTACTCAGTTTTAGAGGGGGCTTTAACTTACTTAATTACTTACCATATGTACTTATTTATCTGTGTATTTATTTATTTATTTATTTATGTTTGTATAATGTATTCTGTTCTTCGACTTTGACATGAGGAGGGCACCACACTGGGAACAGCCTGGATTAAAAGCTGTCTTAGCTAAAGCTCTGGTTTCCATTTGCCAAACTGGGGACAGGAATTTGAGTGGAGGGATCATGCTACTTAGCTTTCCTTCAATTGATACCTGCGTTTTGAAGACTTAAAAAGGCATATGACTTTCTACAACAAAATGTTTAGGTGAAATGATACAACAGTGTGCATTCTCATGGTCTCTACTCAATGCCAGTGAACCCTAGTGTTTGAGTTACATCTGCAGTGTTTGCCCTAAGTCAAATATGATCAAGGTGATTGTGTCTTGTCTCCCCTCCTGTTTATGGCTTTCAGTAACAGGATTCCAAGGTGGATCCAAGGTATCAGGAATATCAAGTGTGGAGATGAGAAGGCTATATCTTTGTTTTTTACAGGTAATGTTATCCTTTTATCATCAAGTGATTACAAGGACCACTATGCTGTAAAGCAGTTTTCTGCCAAGTGTGAGGGGTTGGAATGAAAATTATATCTATATCAAAGGATGCATTCTCTCCAGAAAATTGTGGACTGCTCTCTGCAGTTAGGGGAGCAAGCACTTCTTGTAGGGGATTTTAAATATCTTGCAGTATTTTTCATGAGGGAAGGTAGAGAGGATTGTGAGAATGACTAGTGAATGGGTACAACAGTGTCATTTTCCATGCATTGTACTGGACTTTTATGGTGAAACAAGCACTACACCATAGAACAAAACTCTTAATTTACCAGTCAGTCTATGTCCCCATTCACAACTTTGGTCAAGAGATTTGAATATTAATCAGCTGGATGGGATTACAGATACAAGTGGCAGAAATGATACTTACTTACACGACTGCTTGTTTCCTTTCTATGCTCTAGTCAGAGATCTTGACAGTACAGAAGGATCTCAGAGAGAGTCACTGGTCCAGCATGTTGATAGGAGTTAGCTGAGGTGATGTGGAAATGTTCCTAAGGTACCTACCATGAGAGGTGGATCAAGGACAGCAGACTTTGAGAGATATCAGGGTTAGCTCTAGGGAACACTAGAGTAGTCATGTCTCTCAGTTTGCCTAGCAACACCTAGAGATCCCACAGGAGATAAAGAAGTTTGGTCTGCCAATTCAGCTTGCTATCAACACAACCTTTATCAGGGTAAAACATTTATAAAACAGATGGTTAGATGGATGGATGGATGGATGGATGGATGGATGGATGGATGGATGGATGGATGGATGGATGGATGGATGGATGGAGAGATGATTTCAGACTTTGATTTGTCTGCACATTCAGCAACAACAGCACACTCTACATGTTTTCAATATAGTTTTGATTTTTTCTCCAATGACTCATTTTACTTAGTCACTGCAAATAAGCGGAGCATCTGCAAATATCTTTGCCAACCCATTCCTTTCAGTGTGGCATGTTAGAATATCTTGCTGAGTTTCATGCTTTACAGTTATGCTTGGCAAATGTTTGAATACTTACCAAACAAGCTAGTCTTGTATTTGACAAAGGCAAAACATGTCCACAGTTATTTATATAGGTTCATGTCCTAGTTTAACTCTGGAATCAGCTCTGGAATCAGTTTTGGCTTCATTTACCAATATCAAACTTAACTGTATCCCGAGGCCAGCAAGCACTGTTGTTTTGCTTACCCTGTGGTACTACTCTTTTTGAAAAAATCATTGCCTGCCTTTTAAATGTCTTAGTTGGAAATAAGGCATTATTTAGAAAGTAGTTAGAAAAATATAGTTATCAAATATACCCACCTCAGCCAACATTCTTTTTAAGCAAATGATTCAAGAGGTCCACATTTCTTGTATAGCAGTTACTGTCTCTGATGCTTTTGACACCTTGTATCAAATAAAACTTGTCAAAGTAGCTTAAGTGAAAATTATTCTAGTCTGGTGAATACATTGTGTTTTCTGGTGAATACACTGTGTTTGACATTATTAGTGAATTATGTTTATCTAGTATTATATAAGGCTTGTAGTTGATGTATGCATATATATGTATTATGATATGATAGTGACAACTTTAAAATGGAGTTACCAGTAAGTGGATCATGGATTTTCCCAGAGCAAACAGTTCCAGAAAAGGTGTTTCTGAAGGCACATTTTGTCTAACACTTTTTCAGTTATCTTGACTGTGTTTGTACTTAATGTGGTGTCAGATATAAAGATATTTTTGGCCCCGAATGCTGTTTCCTTCCTGCTGCACTGTGAGTTTGAACTTCTGAAATTTCTTCTCAATGTTTTCAGTGATAAATCTACTGTACTAGAGATGTGTATGACAGCAACCAAGTCTTTCCCTAACCGTTTTATATAAATATTGAAGAAAAAGTTACTTTTTATGTTTTACATTTCAAACATCGGAAAGAGTTGAGTGCATTTTTCACACAATCCTTATTTTACAGCTTTTACCTTCCTGTCATGCAACAATGTTATTGCCTCATTTTTACTCTCAAGACTGCTGAACCACAACACAAGTCTTCATTAATGTAACTCTTTCTTTTGGTGCAGAATGTCTTCACATCAACCATCTTTAACGTTCCATGGTAATTAGTCTAAAAGCAGGAAACTTTTAGTTATGTACTTACCATAACTTTAGATGTATGGGATCCATCTCGCCTACATTCTCTACAGATGGGTTCGGAGCCGATCCTCGGCTCTGACTTGGCAGCTATACAATAGAATGCAGTCTCTTATTGGCTGAGTTACCTCATATCCCAGGATGCACCACTACTGCTTCCCTAGATCTTGTTTGTCCGCACACATGCACACACACACATAGACTGTTGTTATAACACTGCCAGGTGTTTCAAGAGAGGAAGATATTAATTCGGATCGTCCAGTCTCTTCTGGCCTACAAGACAGGGGGAAGGAGGGTGGGTTATTAGGAATGTAGGCAAGATGGATCCCATACATCTAAAGTTATGGTAAGTACATAGCTAAAAGATGTAATGTGATCCTATCTCGCCTACATTCTCTACAGATGGGACAGCATCCCTAGCACCTAATTCCTGGGTGGCTCACTGGAAAACGCTCCTGAGAACCGTGGAACCGAAGGAAGCTCGACCCCTAGATGCCACATCCAATTTGTAGTGAGAAATAAAGGTGTGTAGAGAAGACCACGTGGCAGCCGCACAAATGTCACTAATAGAGAGCTTGGAATGAAATGCTGCCGAAGTGGCCATAGCCCTGGTAGAATGAGCTTTCACTGGAACTGTAAGCTCCCTATTTGAAATGAGATAAATATGAGTGATACAGTCTCTGATCCACTTGGCAATAGTGACTTTTGTGACGACTTTGCCCAATTTACTATCCGAAAAGGACACAAACAGTTGATCTGATTTACGTGCTTGGTGTGTCCTGTCCAAATAGAAACGCAATTGTCTATGCACGTCTAAGCTGTGAAAGGTATACTCAGCTCTGCTTGAATACTTAGGGAAAAAGACCGGTAATTCCAGTGATTGTTGCAAACAAAAGTTAGAACAAACCTTTGGTATAAAGGATGGGTTTGGTCTAAGAGATACTCTATCCTTGTGAAATACCAGGTATGGTGGTTTGACACATAGGGCTTGAAGTTCTGAAACTCGCCTGGCTGATGTGATAGCAACTAGAAGAGCAGTCTTCCAAGAAAGAAATTTTAAGTCACAGGTTGCTGCCGGCTCAAAGGGAGATGAGGTTAAAGCACCTAACACCACGTTAAGGTCCCACGGTGGTGCAGGATGAGATATAGGGGCGAGAAGCCAAGCTCCTTTAATGAAAGCTTTGCACAACTTGTTGCTCATTAAGGGTGGTTCTACGCCTCGTGAAAATTGGAAATAGCAGCCAATTGAACTTTGATGGTAGACACCGAACAACCTTGGTTGAACAGGGAAGTTAAAACTTCAGAACCTCTAACACCGAGGCTGTCATAGGGTCTAATCCTCGAGTTGGGCCCAAATAGCAAATCTCTTCCATTTACTGCTATACATCTTTTTAGTAGAAGTCTTGTGGGCCGAGGACAAGATATGCATGACTTCAGGATCGAAAGAATGGCTCCTGACTATGGTCGGAAGAGGAGTAGCCAAGCTGCTAGCTTCAATGAATGGAGGGACTGATGGAGCTGTCCTGACTGATGCGTCAAGAGGTCTGGAACTTGGTCCAGGAACCAGGGACCCTCCAATGCATATTTGCGAAGAAAGGGGAACCAGACTTGACGAGGCCAGTATGGGGCGATTAGGATCATTTTGCTTTCCAAGCGAATCACCTTCTGAATCACCTTGGGGAGAAGGGGAACTGGTGGAAAAGCCTATAGCAGGCCGGGGGGCCAAGCTTGGACTAGAGCATCCTTGGGGATCTTCCCCGGAACTGGGGTGAGAGAGAAGAACTGCTGGCATTTTGCGTTGAGGGGAGTTGCGAAAAGATCGCAAAATGGAGCTCCCCATCTCGTGAAAATCTGTGTTACTACTCTGTTGTTCAAGGACCACTCATGAGGGGAGAGAATAGTTCTGCTCAGTCTGTCGGCTATCACATTGGATCTCCCCGGAATGTGTGTTGCCACTAGGAAACGTTTGGTAGCAATCGCCCAATCCCATACCTTCATGGCCTCTCTGCAAAGGGGGTAAGACCTGGTCCCTCGTTGCTTGTTCAAGTACCAGACTACCGACATGTTGTCGGACTGAATGGCAATCATACCCTGGGGGAGGTGATCGTGCAGTGCTTGCAACGTTAAAAGCACCGCCCTCATTTCCAGGATATTGATGTGGAGAAGACTCTCGTCGGTGTGCCACGTGCCTTGGACCGACCTGTCCAGATAATGCCCCCCCCACCCTGTCTGGGAGGCGTCCATAGTCAACGTGGCCACAGGGGATGGGGGAACGAAGGGTCACCCCTGATCCAGGTTGGAGGGAAGAAGCCACCAACGAAGATCCTGTTTGCACGTCTCTGTGATCAATATGTGGTGACTGAGGGGAAGGTCTTGATAAGACCACTGGACTGATAGGAGCCACTGGAGTATCCTCATATGCAACCTTGCCAAGGGGACCAGAAGAATGGTGGCTGACATGGAACCCAACAGCTGCAGGACCATTCTCGCTGCTGAGGAAACCTGAGACTGCAGCGTTGCTATCCTTTCCACAGGAAGATAGACTCGCATCTGCCTTGAGTCTATTTCTGCACCAATAAACAGAATTGGCAGCACACGGATTTTGTCCAATTGAAGGTGATTCCTAAGGAGTTGCCTAGAGAGATGGTGGCTGCTAGAGTTTTTAAGAGTAGATGCCTGGAGGTGGCAGTTAGGAGCCAGTCGTCTAGGTATGGAAACACCTGGAATCCTAGACTTCTCAGGTGAGCAGTCACCACCGCCAAACATTTGGTGAACACCCTGGGGGCTGTGTTGAGACCAAAGGGCAGTGCACGGAACTGGAAATGACTGTCTTCTAGGCTGAAGCGCAAGTGTCTCCTCGACGCCTGATCTATCAGAATGTGATAATAGGCGTCTTTGAGATCTATGGAGCACATCCAAACACCTTTCTCTAAAAGCGGGAGAATGGATTGCAAGGTGACCATCTGGAATTTGGATTTTTTCACTGATCGGTTTAACTTGCTGAGATCCAAAATGGGCCTCGAGTCCCCGGTCTTTTTTGATACCAAAAAGAATCTTGAGTAAGTCCCTGATCCGGCCTGATCTGCGGGGACAGGTTGGATGACTCCTTTTTGAAGTAGCTTCGATATTTCGCTGGCTGCCAGATCCCGTTGACTGGGTGGCGGGTCCGGGATTCTTTGGGACGGTGGGGGGGGTTGAGAGAAGGGAATGGTGTAACCTCCGGCGATGATTCGGAGCACCCATTGGTCCTGAGTGATATTTTCCCAGGCCTTTAGATGCCTCGAAAAACGACCCCCGACTGACTCTGGAGCTGCACAGTCGGGCACTCCTTCAGGGATGCTGGAAGGAGGAGGAGCCACGAAAGGACTCGTGGTCTCCAGTGTTGCGAGGGCCTCCGCCGCCTCTGGGAACGGCATCTCCCTGAAAAATTTCCCCCTCCTCTGCCTCTAGAAGGGGAATCGCTCTGCTGCGACGAGTAAGGCTTTTGAGACTTACGGAACCACATTTTCCCTCCTCTTCGAGCCTTGGGATAAGGTCTGAAGGGAGTGGAAAACTGGGCCCCTATGGCAGTTAAAGTCTTACCCTCCTGTTCGCAGCGAGTCAAAGTGTCCTTTACCTTGGGTCCAAACAGAGAGGACCCATCGAAGGGGGCGTCGGCAAAGGAAGACTTAAAGGCCTCCGCAAAGTGACACAGGCATAACCAGGCTTGTCTCCATAGAGCAACACCTGTTCCCACCGCTCTGCTCGCTCCTTCAGCTGCATAAGAAATGAGCCTCATGGACGAGTTGGATAATGAGGACAGGGTAGCCAACTGGGAGTTAACCGTCTGGGCCAACTGCTCAGGTAAGTTACTGGAGAGGGTATCCGAAAGCTCCTTGACCAGATCCCTCTGCAGTCCCGTGAAATGCGTCAAGTAGTTCAGAGACCTTAGTGTAAAGGTCGCTGGATCCATGCTCCTAGACTCCTTATTAGGAGGATGGACGGACATCAAAGCCTCTGCCACATCTTGCTGGGTGGCAGATGCCACCACCAAGGCATCTACAGCCACACCTTTCGAAAGAAAGTCCTTATCAGGGGGTGCCGAAAGGAATTTATTGGGGTGAGCTGGCACCGGTTCAACAGAGTCCGAGAGATCAAATCCAGAAGCTCATCGAAGGGTGGAGACACCCAGGAGGTGGAGGGCTGAGCCCCGAAGGCCTTGAGGAAAACCAACTCCTCAGCAGAAGGGGGTTTGGACTGCCAGTCGCCTCATTGCTTAAGGATTTCCAAGATGTCCGCAAAGGATACATCATCCGAGGATGACTTGGGGGACCCTTCCGCATCATTGAGGTCGGTATCCAAGGTGAGAGACTCATCAGGGGAGTCGGCATGCTTCCTCTTGCACTGTTTCTTCCTCGGAGGTTCCTGAGGGACCTCCAGGAAGAAGGGAACCCCCAATGGGGGTAACCTCAGGCCCAAGGGCTCCGCTGTCGTGAGACAGGGCGATTGCAAAGGAGCCAGTCTCCGTGCCAAGGGAAGGTGGTGGTGAGATGGTAGAAGTGGCCAGAGAGGATTTGGCCAAGGCACTCCTCATGGCCCTGAAGGCGGGACCCCCAGAGTCCTGGGATGGTTCCACCCCCAAGGCCACAACAGCAGTCGGAACTCCCACTGCCGACGCACCAAGAGGGAGGCTCGGAACCGAAAGGATCAGTCCCGAAGTGTCCCCCCGGGGCCGACAGAGGAGGTCTCAAACCCGACCGAAGGGCGGGGTTGGAGTTAGGGTCGGAACCGACCCGACAACCTCCACCGGCTCCACCAACACTGACTCCAATGGCGCCGAAGCTGTTGGAGGAGGAACCAAGATAGCAGGGTGGGAAACCGGCTCCGGAGCCGATTGGGCTGGAGCCGAGATCAACTTTTGAAAGACCGGAGACTGAAAAAGCCTTTGAAGCACCCTGTCTACATCCGAATCAGACATACTTCTCCGCTGGCTCCGAAAGACTGGGGACTGGCTCCGTATGGGTTCGCCAAGGTTGATTCCACTACCACTGCAATTTCCCTCGGAGCCGATGGGGACTTCGACACCGAAGGAGAAGAGTCTGATCAGGCAATCCTCATCGGCTCTGAAGGCAGTGGAGCTGATGGAGATGACTCGACTCCAAAGACAGAGGAGTTGAGGCTGGAGACATCGAGGCAGACCGTTCCACCCTCGGCTCCGAAGTCTGTGGAGCCGACGGAGAAGCCTGCCTTGATTTTTTTGCTGCCGGATCCGACAGGCTGGTTGGAGCCGAAGATTTTTTCTTCCTCGAAGGGGAAGAAGAAGAAGATAGGGCTTCCTCAAAGGAAGGGGTAATAAGCCCTTTCAAAATCAACTTATTTTTCCTCTCTTGGAGCACGTGAGAGGAAAAAGCGTGGCAAACACTACAGGATTCCTGGAGGTGCTTCGAGCCCAAACAGTAAACACATAAAGAATGGTCGTCCGTAATGGACATTTTATAGCTACATTTGGAATATTTTTTGAAACCTGACGGTCTATGTTCCTTCGACATGTTAACTAATTCAACACACTAAACTTCCAAAAAAAAACTACACAAAACTACCAACGACAGCCTAGACTCTAAGTAAAATGCCTAGGATAGGGCAAGGCCCCTCTACTTCAATGGGATCACTGCCACAAAAAATACAATTTTACCACAGAAAAATACTAAATCACAGTCACACAACAACAAGTAGCTGTTAAAACAGCTTTTGGGTAAATTTTAGCACAAAATTTGACAGAAAAAGTGTCACTAAGAGGCACTTAGCTCAGCCAAGTCCGAGACCACATCTATGCTTCAGAAGCGGCAAACAAGATCTGGGGAAGCAGTAGTGGTGCATCCTGGGATATGAGGTAACTCAGCCAATAAGAGACTGCGTTCTATTGTATAGCTGCCGAGTCGGAGCTGAGGATCGGCTCTGAACCCATCTGTAGAGAATGTAGGCGAGATAGGATCGCATTACATCTGGATTTAAACTTCTGGAGTGTATATCACAGCCACTAGAATTGAAACAAAACCAGAATAGGTCCAATGTACAATGTTCTTTCTTTTGGTAGATGAAGAAGCAGTAAATATATTTAAAGTGTTTTGGTCAAGTTTGCAAGTGCCTCTCTAGTTTACAGTCTATTCCATTTCTTCTTGTACTCCTCAAGATAAGTTGGGATTTTTCAAAAAATAAAAATTATAGTGTGCCGTTTGATTTTTTTTTTTTAGTTTCATTGTTTCCTCAGATTTTCTCTATAACTACACCCATAAAATAATGTTGTGGGAGCTGCAAAGCAATGATTTAGATACAAAGTATTACAAGTAATTAAAGTGAACTTACTGTTGTAGAGAAGCTGCTTATTCAGATTGTGGTTTCACTACTAGTGTGCATCACCAGGGGTTAATTTTCAGTGTGAGGTGTTCCATGTACAAGAACTAGTTGGCAGGTTGCCTTTCTAGAAAATATGAAACTACTTATGATGCATGTAACATGGAAATGCAATAGCCTATACATTTGATAGTGAGACATTACAGGTTTAGTCTTTCATGATGCCATGGTAGGGATTTTCGTCTCTGAGAAAAATATTCAGGGGGGCTATACTTACCAGCAAAATAACACATAAAAGCAACAACATTTTTCACATCAAAAACTATAATTTGGTATCATATATGGTAAGGAGGTCTGAGAGTGTTGATGGAGTACAGAGAATGTCAGAAGGAGTTGCATTGTGTTTTTGTAGACTTAGAGAAAGCATATGACAGGGTGCCTAGAGAGGAGTTGTGGTATTGTATGAGGAAGTCAGGAGTGTCAGAGAAGTATGTAAGAGTGGTACAGAATATCTACGAGGGTAGTGTGACAGCGGAGAGGTCTGCGGTGTGAGTGATGGATGCGTTTAAGGTGGAGGTGGGGTTACATCAAGGATCAGCTCTGAGCCCTTTCTTATTTGCAATGGTGATGGACAGGTTCACAGACGAGATCAGACAGGAGTCCCCGTGAACTATGATGTTTGCAGATGACATTGTGATCTGTAGTGAGAATAGGTAACAGGTGGAGGAGACCCTGGAGAGATGGAGATATGCTCGAGAGAGAAGAGGAATGAAGGTCAGCAGGACTAAGACCGAATATGTGTGTGAATGAAAGGGAGGCTAGAGGAATGGTGAGGATGCAGGGAGTAGAGTTGGCGAAGATGGATGAGTTTAAATACTTGGGGTCAATAGTTCAGAGTAACGGTGAGTGTGGAAGAGAGGTAAAGAAGAGAGTACAGGCAGGATGGAGTGGGTGGAGAAGAGTGTCAGGAGTGATTTGCGACAGGCGAGTACCTGTAAGAGTGAAAGAAAAGGTCTACAAGAGGGTAGTGAGACCAGCTATGTTATATGGGTTGGAGACAGTGGCATTGACAAAAAGGCAGGAGTTTGAGCTGGATGTGGCAGAATTAAAGATGTTAATATTTGCACTGGGTGTGACGAGGGTGGACAGGATTAGGAATAAGTATATTAGAGGGTCAGCCCAGGTTGGAAGGTTTGGAGACAAAGCCAGAGAGGCACAATTACGTTGGTTTGGACATGTGCTGAGGAAGGATACTGAGTATATTGGGAAAAGTATGCTAAGGATGAAGCTACCAGGTAACAGGAAAAGAGGAAGGCCTAAGATAAGGTTTATGGATGTGGTGAGAGAGGACATGCAGGTGGTTGGTGTGACAGAGCAAGATGCAGAGGTCAGGAAGAAATGGAAACAGGTGATCTGCTGTGGCGACCCCTAATGGGAACAGCCGAAAGAAGATGATGATGATGATGATATGGTAAGGAGGTCAACATCTTCAAAGATTTTTTACTTACACTTGTTTAGAATATGACCAATTCACTTTAATGCTTCTATCCTCAGTGAGAAGGAGATAAAAGTTATTAGCATCGGCAAAAAGATTTCCACATGTGAGGCATTGATTTTTCACTGTGGTGGTGGTACTGCGTTAGCGTTGTCGCCTCACAGTAAGACGGTGTCCTGTTCAATTTTCAGCTAAAGCGGCTTCTGCATGGAGACATGCGTGAATGGGCGTACCTTCGTTGAAGGTTGTACGTCAGGGCTGGGAACTCGGTACGTAAAAATCTACTGTCAATCATTAGCGAACTGGAGTTCCACTGTGGCGACCCCTAACTGGGTAAAGCCGAAAGATACAACAAGTCATGCACTTCAAGAGTTAGAGGATGTTGATGTGACTGAGCAAAGACAGAAAACAAAAGGTCGAGTTTGGAGATTTGCATTATTTACTGTAACTGGTAGCAAGAATGATTAAATTAGAAGCAGCCTGTTAAGAGAATTAGGACTAGCTCCTGATAAATCACTAAATGCATGAGATTGACTGAACTTTTGAGTACTCAACTTGAAGGTTTGACTGATGTGCTGGAAGTATGTAAAATAAAGGTTGTGGCTATAACTGAGAAAAAAAACAAGCTCAAAAGGAATACAATAAATAAAAATAAAAGCAAATATTGGTAACAATCAAATAATTTCTAAGATGATACCTGGTCATAATCAAGTAGGAAGACACCACAGCCAATGTAAGCAATTTTGGTTACAGTAATGAGAAGGCCTCTGATTGCATTTGCAAGGTAAAATTAGGAACTACAGTTTGATTGAATTGTAAGTTATATGGAGTGAAAATATTTCACAAAAAATGCGTAAAAATCAAAATAAATCTGTGAAGCACAATTTACATGTGAAGTAAAAAATGAATAAATCAAATACTAGTAGACATAGTTCAAATGCATAATACAAATGCAGTACAGACATCAGGCAACACAAACAATGACTTCATGACAGAGAAATTTGAGATCAGCCAGAAATATTACATGTAAACTTAATGAAAGTCTAAATGCACCATCTTATCAAAAACTACTTTTACACAACTAGTCACTGCAGTAGCACAGTGAGATAAAGCACTGACTATGCCCCAGGTGACCCAGGTTTGACTGATGGCTCACACTGACTGGTGAAGTGGCAGGAAGGAAAGACCATATTTATCTCAAGGGGAGGATCAATGATGCTCCCTGAGGGGAAGTGTGCTCTAAAGAGGGGGCTGCCCTTGGACGTATATCACCAAGTGCAAGGGAGAGGAGGGGAGTGAAGAAAGTGGGTAGATCATATTAAAAAACAGCTACAATGTGGACAGAAGACCTCCCTCCAGACAGCTTTAGATTCTTTGCTGGCACAGAGTAAATCAGTTATTGGACCAGGGGATGAATTGGAGTGCCAGTACACCCAGGGTGGGACATGGGGCACTGGAATAGCTATAAGAATGACAGTAATGTAGGGGAGCAATTACTTTTAAATAACTGAATTTATCTAATACACCACACACCTCAATGCAATGCTCTGATATACTCAAGTTGCAAAAGTAAACCACTGCGTCAAATTCTGCTTAACTGTGAGCATAAGTGTACAAAATACAAGCTAAGGTTCTAGTATATTTAAGATGATTCATGATCCGCAGACAGAACAATATTTAGATATATGCATGACTCATACCTCTCAACCTCTTAGTGCTAGAAATCTGAACAAATAATCTGAACCATGTATATCAACAAGTGGTTTCATCAAGGGCAGGTCCTTCTTACTCAATTTGGTGGACTTCTTTGAGAAGGTTACCAAGGCCATGGATGATGGTAAGAAAGTGCATATGACCTACCTTGACCTGGCCAAGGCATTTGGCAAAATATCCCACTCAGGATTTATAGATAAACTCATAAAATTGGGCATAAACCTCTACTTCACCAGATGGATAGCCAAATGACTTATGGATAGGACACATGTTGCTAGAGAGGGGGAAATCCACATCTAGCAAGAGGCCAGTCACCAGGGAGTACCACAGGGCTCAGTGCTGGGTTCCTTCCTATTTGGGATATATTTCTTATATGTCAAGGCAAATACAGATGGCTCTTGGCTGATCAAGTTTGCTGATGACTGTAAGTTGGGGGCAATTACTGACACCCCAAATGATGTTGATATCTTACTCAAAGGTCTGACACAGACTAATGATTCGTGTCAGAGCCATGGCTTCAAACTAAATGCAAGGAAGTGTATAATACTCTTTGAGAAGTCAAATACCTTGAGTGGACCCAGTGGTGAGAGATCTGGGTACTCAGATAGTAATCTGAACTTTGACCATCATGAGTATACTGTTGTGATGAAATTCTTCTATGTGGTTCAGCTTATAAGTAAGGGCATGGCATCCAGATCCAAATATATCATAGTGCCACTGTACTCAGCTCTCATCAGACCAATAATTGGGTACAATGCACCCTTTGGCATGTACATTGCCAGGCACCTGCAATAATTAGACCGTCCTCAAAGGTGTATTACCAAAAAAATACAGGGTATAACCAACATGTCATATGCAGACCAATTAAAAGCCCTGTCACTGTATTCAGTTTCCTACCAATTACTGAGGGGATGATCTGTGCCTGTCTTACAAGGCAGTTTCTGACCCAGCCCTGGTGGAAATGTTGTATATTGGCAAATCTAACTACACAAGGGTTACCCATTCCAAAGATCTAATCCTGATCTCTGACATGAATAGATCATGCTGGAGAGACAGATATGTTCCCAGAGATTGCACCTCCTCTGGAATAGGCTTCCTATTTATGTGAAACAGAGCCCTTGCCTGACCAATTTAAAATGTAATCTGGACCAATGGATGGGAAATTACAAATTCAGTCCTAGGGTGGCACCCATGTCCATTATAAACAAAGGCAGTCTGTAAAAATGGTCAAAATCCCCATTTACTGACCCTTGTTACCTTTCTACTAGGGACAGAAAATTGGTAAGATCTGGGTAAAACTGGCTAGGCTTGTAAGGGCTCTTCAGCCATTAGTAATCTCATATGAACCTATGAACCTATGAACAAAACCAAAAGTAATGGGAGATCAGATGCCCTAAAACAGGCACAGGTTTTAATTACTGCTCTTATAATTAGAAATTTGTTAGAATAACATGCTTTGTGCTATCATGCATTTTCTGAAGGACATGAAGTCTGAAACTCAAATGTTTGTTTTTATATAATCACTTCATTCTTCAGTGATACACCAGAAAAACACAAATTTTATGAGGAGCAGACCAAAACTATGATGCACAATCTGGACATTCTGTGAAAATATGGATTGCTGAGAGGTATAGCATGACTTTTTGACTTTAAAATTCCTAAAGTTGCTCAGAAAAATGTCTGGAAAATGACAACAACAATAGCATGAATATTGACACATTCAGTGCCAGCACATACTTGTCCTAGTAAACTTATACAAATGCTAACTTTCCTGATACATTTATAAAGTGTAATAACAAGAACCTCACAGCAAGACGTTGTGCCATTCGATTCTCAGCTAGAGCGTCTTCTGTGTCGAGACATGCGTGAATGGGCGTACCGTCGTTAAAGGTTGTGCGTCAGGGCTGGCAAACGCGGCACATAAAAAATATACTGCCAATCATTAGCGGACCAGAGTTCCACTGTGGCGACCCCTAACTGGGAAAAGCCAAAAGAAACAAACACAAACAATAACAAGAATACACAGGAATATAGTTATAAGCACATCACTGACACTAAGGAAGCAAAGCAACCAAGATACTGTGACATTTTGCAGAATAATTCTAATTAATTTACTGGTTAAAACATCTGCCAGGAGAGAACTATGTTAATATTTCAGCTGAGCCACCCCACCCCATGGTGCAGGGGGATGAAGTCCTGCCTGTGACCCTTTTGATCACATTTCAAGTTTGCAGTAGGAGGTGCTGGAGGGGTGGTCCTGGAGGATGGGATTGAGTGACAACAATTGAGTGGCACCTAGAGGGAGCTATAGGTGTTACACCCATGGAGAATGAGCCTGCTAAGAGTGTGGCAGCACAAGCAGCCAGAAAAAATATGTGTAAAGTGGCATGCGTAACTCTGTGTGGTAGGTAACTATGGGAGTTCAAAGGACCTGTCATGTGGGGTTAGAAGTTCTGGGTGAGGAAAGGAAATGTGTTGAGTCCAACAGACTGAACAACTCACAACTTCCTGACTCTCACCTCTCTGGTGAATGAATGGGCTGATATTGACCCCTTTAAGCAGGGAACCAGTGGTCTGCAGGGTCTTTCCCAGGCTGTATGGTATCTGAGACTAATGTTTTGAAGCTTAACACAGGATAGTGTTTATTGACAACTGAAATCAAACCTTTTGATGTTAATTTGTCATCAGTTGTTGTTGTTTGTCATCAGTATTTGCCCAAAATTTACCATCTTTTGCCATGACACCCAGTGTCTCTGCAGTATGCTATATTGGGACAAAACTGGTGCCAGTCTCCATCTTTGTGGTATAAGGGACCACATCAACCATTTTGATGTGTTTAGTTTGAGTTGATTGTCAGCTGTCTAGTTGTGGATGCATTCCAAGTCACTAGCAAGATTAATAAAGTATAGCTTTGACTCCTGAAAGAAGGAAATGTATCATCTGCATAGTAATCGTATTACAAACTTCTCCTCTGAATAATGTTCCACAAAGGAAACAGCCACATCAACAATACACTAGTGGGCTAAGCATAAAACCTTCTGGGATGCCAAAGCACAAAGGTAAATGGCAGAAAAATGAACTATATGATTAGGAAGTACAGAAACAGAAAGACAAGCATACAGCCTTCTTTAGCTATATTAAAAAAACTTTGAAATAATATTTAGTTGCTGCAAACATATCTCCAATGATGTGTCCCTCTCCAAACCAAAAAATGCTGCTAATATCCTTACTGGTTAATTTAGCTCCATCTTCACACTGCCCATACACCCCTTTTCCCCAGCAATCTCCCATCTGATTATAGCACCTGTTATCACATTTAACTGAGTGGCTTTGTTCTTTCCAAAACTAAAAATACTTGTTTCACGGGTCCTGCTAATATATATATATATATATATATATATATATATATATATATATATATATATATGAGTCTGTCTTCTCTGAAATATCAAGCAAACTTTTGTATCTTCACAGGCAATGTACCTTAAATCTGGAAAACAGCCACAATTGTCCCCCTCCACAAGGATGCCCCAAACAGACACAAGTAACTATGGGCTTATCATTCTCTCTAGCATTATTGGTGTAGCTGTGGAATGCATTGTCAGTCAAATAATTAATAATGAAATAGGCAACCTCCATACCGTCAACCCCAAACAATTTGGATTTGTTAAGGGCAGTTCATGCCTACTCAACCTGCTGATTTTTTTTTTTTTTGGAAAACACACAGAAGGTCTAAACAAGGGGCAGACTGTTCATACTGCCTACCTTAATATCACTAAAGCCTTTGGCACTATTCCCCATGGAGACATCTTAAATCAACTTTCTGTGCTAAACCTCATGTTGTCCACTGGATATCAAGCTGAGCTTATAATGTCCAAAAAGGAGATATCTTATTAGGCATTAGAAACATAAAAAACTCCTTGTTGGTACAATACTAGTGATAATTACATGGAATGTAGGGGCATGTCAAGGGTGTAATTGTCACATAAAGGTCCCCGTTTTCCTTTTTTGTTGAGTTTTTAATACATCAATACTAGGTTAAATGGATGGCTAGAATACAGCTGTATGTCAAAATAGCTGGAAAGTCCTTCTCAGCCGGGGTGGACAAGGGTTATAACAAAACACTTTTCTGGTTAAAGGATATTTTTAGAATTTGTTATATTTTTTTATTCAGCAAACATGAGCAAAACCTCATTCTTTGAGGCAGTGTATTCGTCAGTAATTGTTCTCCATCACTATCCAGAAGTATGCACATGATAGAAACTAAAATGTCTAAAGTTCTGTTTGCATTTTGCAAATTTGCTGAAGTTACCAAACATGCAAAAGTGAATATTCTTGTGTGAGCTATACAAATGGGTAAATACCAGATAGTAATATGAAACATCTGGAGATTGTAGTTAAAATAAATGCTACCACCGTGCATTTGGATTTCAGAGTAGGACGAACAGCAGGCTATGACTATTGGATTCACTAATACTTACGCTTAAACATGGAGCTCCGCTTTAAGTACTGAGTTGTACAGTTTAATCTGTTAAAACATTTATGGCAGCACTTAACCTTTCCATAAACATTTCCTAGTTGCTGACTAGCCAGAGATGTGCTAGAATGCAGCTATAGGTGTAAATATCTGGAGATTCCTTCAAAGCCAGAGACAGACAAGGATTATAACAAAACACTTTTCTGACTAGAGAATAGTTTTGTTTGTACATTATTACTCAGATGTTAACACAAGCTGACAACATACTCTGTTTTTCTTGCTAGTGCTAGGATTGGGTGCTGTAATTCCACAGAAAGCAGTGCAAAAGTCACAGGAACTGCCAATTTAACTCCGCTTTACAAATTATGCATGCAAACTTGTTAGACCTCCAGTCAATTTCACCACATAAATGACAGCATTTGACATTTTAGGTATTTGTAAATGATTAATGACCAACTCAGGAAGCTGAGAGCCTAAGGCAAAGTTAGAATTCCTAAATCCATCTGGCCATCAATCAATAAAAAAAAAACTTTAGCACTGTTCATAACAAAAGAATGACAAAAAAAATGGTCAATGTTGTATCCATGCATTTTAGTCATTCATATTTTATTATTTTTCTATTAGATAAAGTAAGCCTCATTCTTTCTGGATTTATAACCAGGGACTAGTTCTACATAAAAAAAAAAAATCAACGTTTAATTCAATTTAAATCTTAGGAAAACAAGACACTTATGAAAAAAGTAAACCTGATACCAGTAATTTAGTTTTCCATCGGCTTATCTTATCAGACCTCTCAGGCTTCCTAGGCACTGCACTCATTACTTAATAACGTATCCCCTCAGTGATAATTACAGGATTGTGAAGGCTATTAAAACCATAAAAGAAATAATACCCTCTTGCATTTTGGCAGAGCAAACTGCTGCAGATTTGCTTATTCCTGTACATAAATGCGACTAAAGAACAACTTACACTGTCTGATGGGTAACTGCAGAAGTCATTGTTGACAGTTCCAGAAGTCTTATATACCCTGAAATGACATGCTTAGTCTATCCTCTTGATTTCGAGGGTAGAAGAACAAGTAATGAGACTCAGTAAAGTAGCGTGAAAAGGTTAATAAGTAGCTCTGAAATGTCCTAATGCTGTGTTGAATCTTGACACCCACACTTCTGGATAACATGGAGAATCTTAACTAAGAAGCAGGCACGGCACACTACTGTAGCTGTGGCACCTCTTATCTGATCTCACCTGACCTGGCATGTGAAATAAATATATTAATTCCGTGATTACATTTAAAATTTTACTATTCTTGACAAATCAACATATGGTTAAAACCTTGCCAGTAATGTAGTATCATATCTATGTGGAAGTAGAAAGGGGTGCTTGTATTGCCTCCAAGCTGTTATGGGGCACATTTAGCACCACGGAAGAGAACCTTCAAGCCTCTGCTGCTCTGTTGTTTTATTGCATTAAAATTGCCATAACAGCACTCCCCTATCCCTCTTGTTTTAAACCCCAAATTCAAAAAACTTTCTACACATCTCTGAATATGTTCCTTGATTAAAGTTTTTACTGCAGCAGCAGCCTAAAGGAAAGGCCAATTTGCCTGCTGTTTGACTACCATCAAAAATCTTCCAACAAAATTATATTCAAGAATCTTAGGGCTACACTAATGTGATAAACAGTTATTGTCATATTAAGTAGTGTGAGTGCATGTAGTAATCTCTTGTTTGTGCATACTCTTGCTATTGGCCAGAGAGTATATTGAAATTTTATCATTTCACTCCAATGAATAGTTGCCTTTAGATACTTATCAACAGAGAAACACGCAGGTGCACTATCTTTTATCTCTCTTGTGCATCTCTATCGGCTGAAAATCTTCTGCACAAGGTAGAGTTTGGGCTCATCTTAGTTAGTTAGTTAATTTTGCAGGCGAAGTAATTCACTGTTAGTTAGCACAGTGTACTTTACCAGGTGATCCAAAGTAGTACTTATATTGACTAGAGAAAACTTGGCAACGACACTTGTCTTAATCCAGTTATATCTGCATTAACCCTCTCACTGCACACTTTAACCCTTGCCTATACTTGGGTCCCTTTCAGCTTTATCTCCTGCATGTTATCTTCCAGACCAGGGGCTATCTGGCATATTGTAAGGGTGATGGTTTAATGTTTGTTTAATTCTGTAAAACAGCAAAACTAACAACAAACCATTCTTATACCATGCTTACTGCAATTTTTTTCCTTCCAACTCATCATTCGTTTTTAAAGGCATACTTTAAGCTAACTTTATCTCAGTCATTAAAATAATTTGTACCTTCTCCTTCACAGTACTATTTATATTTATTTATATAAATATTTATATTTACATTTATGAATAATATACTTAGTAATACATCTAGAAAGCCTGCAAAGGTAAGAGCTTGGATATGATTTCCCAGTTCATCTAGTTCAGCCAGGCACTATCTGAATGGGATTATTTTGTCCCTTCCCTGCTTTTCTTAACTGTTTTCTTAACTGGTATTTCATGGTAATTTTGTGAGACAAAAGTAACAGTAGAACAAACTTCTAATATTTCCACAAGTGAAATCATTGCGGGTATCTTATTAATTTTGGTTACAGCAAAATCGACTACAGACAAGCCATTTTTTCTAGTTTTGATCTTCCTTCTACACTACATTCCACTAATGGTTACTTCATTGTAAGTCTTGTTTCCATGGTTTTTAAACATCTTCTCTCTTGTTGTTCCCCCCTATTTTTTAAATGTAAAAAGCCTATTCATAAAACCCCTACATTTTCCATTCTCATTCCCTGGTTATTCCTTTCATAGAATTATATAATATTGATATTTCTTCTTTTGGTTCTCCTTACTCTCAATAATACATCCCTTTCATACTGCTTTCATACCTCTCAAGTATATAAAAATCTCATTAACCTCACTTCATTACCATCAACTACATATCTTTTAAAATAACTCGCATTTCCCCTTCCTTATCATTCATAACTCCGGTTTTATTCTATGCTTACGTTCCTCTCATTTGTTTGCCCACACGCAAAGAAAACATTCATTCTTCTCTTCACTAATCTACCTGTACCTTCATCAAATATTGCAGAAATTACTGTTATCTCTCTCTGTCATCCTAAATGTACTTTCCGCATATACTATTACTCATTATTATTTCAAATTCTAAGCTCTAACATTGAGAGATATTGAACCAGGCCTTGTTTTTTTATCCAAATGTTCCCACCATTTATGTCCAGTCTCCCCATTGCCAAATATTAAATAACTAAAACCTAACCATTTCAGCATTAAATGTATTCCCAAACTGCTCTACTTGAAGACTACAGTGCAGTTTTCAAGTTAAACATTTATTTATGCATTCAAGCCTTTGTCCAAAGAAGCTGATATCCTCTGTTAATATAATAAAAGACTCCTCTCGTCATGTAAAAGTGACAAGCTGCGTGAAGGTACTAGAGAAGGCACTTTATTATTAATCAACAGAAAGCTTAATGCTTTTACTGTAGTCCAGGTGACATCCCATGGTACATTAGGCAACAAGACCAGTCTGTTTATATTCTCTGTCAACTTATATACACTCTGTTCCCTACAAATATTTAAGCTCTCATTTGTCAGTGTACCCCCCTATATTAACATTCTTCTTGTCACCCCAGTTTTAACTGGAGTGATCTACATGGAAATAATCTCAAATTCATCCTTTGCCATTTCAGTCATACTGGACTTCTTTTGACTCTGAATCATGCTAATCCGCATCCCAATTAAGACTTTCTCCTTGCCTTTCCTCTAACTTATTTTCCTTATAGTCTAAACACTAAATAAACAATATAGTACTATCTACTTCCATATCTGATCAATTATTTTTCTTTTCCTTCTGGTCAATAAAAAGACACAGTATCCCTCCACTCTTTTTTAAAATGTCTTACTTTTTTTATCACAAAGATATTATTATATATCATAACTTTACACAAGCGTTCAGTCTCACTTATTCTTTCTAATAAAGCCACATGATTCTCTCTCTCTCCTTCTTGCGTAATATCCTCTGTAAAATTAAAAAAAACTAGTCTACTTTATCATAAAGCAAAAATTCCATGGGACCCAGTTCCCTTTCCTAACTAATAAAAAACGAAATTAATTTAATAAGGTCTAGCCTTGTGTCATCAAAAATGAAGGTATATATTTAGGTCATCGTGATTTCAAAACAATAGCAAAATGTGCCAAGGCCTAGCATCAATGGAAAGTTGCCAATCATTTGTCCTCACTTTCCTTATACTGATGTCTAAATGCACAGACAAGAGCAGTAACAGAAATTACCAAAGAAAATTATTGCAACAATTAGCAATAAGCTTTTATTTTCTGTTCCAAAGTTTAATGAATTGAATAAACATTTAGGCAATACCATCCAGAATATTCAATCTCCTCTTACATCAAATAAACATCATAAACATCTCCTTTCTTCCAGTAATAGCTCTCAAGTAGTACTAGAATTCTTTTTCACTGCATCATCTACTTTTCAACTTCCACTACCCCTTCTCCAGAATCTTCCTTTTCTCAATCCCATTACCTTCTTTTGCCTAAGTTTCACTTCAAATAACTCCTTATAAAGCAGTTAATTCACTTCTTAACATAACTAAAACATTTCTACTCATCACTTCCCTCCATCCCAGATTATGTGGAAAAGCTTCTGACTTTATAACACAGCCCTCAACCCATGTCTTTAGTTGTTCATTATGTACTTTGTCCTTTCTACGAAATGGAAAACAGACTCTACTATTCTGCTTCACAAAGCAAACCCAGACATTGTAGGCCTATTGTAAGCCTTTCCTCACTAGCCAAAATCTTTGAAAAATGTCCCTATTAGTAAATCTTGCAGTTACAGCGGTAGCGTTGTTGCCTCACAGCAAGAGGTTCTCACGTTCAATTCTCGGCTGGAGCACCTTTTGTGTGGAGTCTGCATGTCCTCCCCACAGTCGAGTGGCATTCAAAAGACATGCGTAGAATGGGTGTGCCTTCACTGAAGGTTGGGCATTGAGCTGGCACCTCGGCACCCGTAAAAAAATCTACTGCCAATCATTACGGACCGGAGTTCCATTGTGGCGACCCTTAAACGGGAAAAGCTGAAAGAAGAAGAAAAAGTAAATCTTACAGTTAATCCTGCATAACTGTAATCTCAGTCCTTACCAGCATGACATTCGAGTTACCCGTATCAGTTCTCTTACCACAAGCCTTATTTCAAGCCACACATATAATCTTCAAAAACATTAAAGATTTTTTAACAGGTGCTGTCTTTGCTGAACTTAATAAAGCCTTTGACTTAGATTCTCTGAAGATTACCCCTGCCTTTAATTACTGGTTCCACAAGTTTCTCCTCTTAAACCTAGTATGTCATCCTTCTTTTATCATCACTCTAGCTGACTTTAAATACTAAACTATGATTTTTTTATGCAGATGATCTTTTATGCCCCAATGTATCTTCTAACCTGTTCATACTTTAAACCTTAATACAATATAAGATCAGTAAAGTATGTTATAAAATATTAGTTAATTCATCTAAAACTAAATCTGTGACTTTTTGTACACCCGGTACCATATCTCATCAATCCTAAATGCCTCAACATCTATAGACAAAGTGGTGACTTGGTACGGTTATACAAATATTTAAGTGCCAGTCTTGACTCCTCTTTAACCTTAATCTGTTAAGACTATCACCCCCGGTGATCTCAGGCAGTTAAAAGTTGCTTATAGATTTACCAGTACATTTTGTACCTGAAGCCAAGAAATCAATAACAACAAATACTCATCCAGACTCATGTATGGGCTTTCCCTGGTCTCTAAATCTAGTTTATCAATACTGATATCCTACAGAGGATTTTTAACAAAATCATATCCTTCATTAATCTCTCAAACAAAAATGTTCATCACAGTGTGCCTGTAAATGCCACATAATCCTGCCAGCAACCCACAAACCTCACTTTTCATTTTATTACAACCATTTCATATTTATTTCTTTGACTTCAATCCTCTTGTGAATTCGTTTTCTTATTCCTCACATCCCTCTTTATTAAGATTAAAATTCTCTGGACATATTTCTTTGGCTATTCACAGCTACTGGAATAGATTTCTATAACCTCAATCCTGCTGTCGGTTTTTAAACAAGAACTTTTCACCCATCTCACAGAAATTAAACAGCATTAAGTTATTTTAAAATAACTACATCCTTTACTTAAATATTCTCCTTGTGTCTAACACTTATTACCCAGTCCTGCAGTGCCCCACCAGTAACCTACTCACATTTGACTAAATTGTTCATGCCCACTAGCATACCATTTGTAAATGCTGTATATTCAACATGTATTGTTATTTACTTCATACTTTGAAATACCCTTTGAATTTCTGATTTTTGCCCAGATCACTGTTGCAGAGGGTCTATGGATCAGCTTATTATAAGTGAAAACATGATCAAACAGGCAAATAAATAAGTAACCCAAAGGACTCTATAAGAAGTAAAGAGAAAGGTAGGAGAGAACCCATAAAGGAAGCATAAAAACACAAGGAGAAGGTCAAACCAAAGGACTCTATAATGAAGTAAAGAGAAAGGTAGGAGAAAACCCATAAAGGAAGCAGTCCTACAGACTATAAAAACACAAGGAGAAGGTCAAACCAAAGGACTCTATAATGAAGTAAAGAGAAAGGTAGGAGAAAACCCATAAAGGAAGCAGTCCTACAGACCATAAAAACACAAGGAGAAGATCAAACCAAAGGACTCTATAATGAAGTAAAAAGAAAGGTAGGAGAAAACCCATAAAGGAAGCAGTCCTACAGACTATAAAAACACAAGGAGAAGGTCAAACCAAAGGACTCTATAATGAAGTAAAGAGAAAGGTAGGAGAAAACTTATAAAGGAAGCAGTCCTACAGGGAAGCAGTCCTACAGACTATAAAAACACAAGGAGAAGGTCAGCATGAATTAGCTTTTAACTACAGGCGGAACAGATCCAAGAAGGAGAAAAGAGATTTGAGAAGACAGTAGACTTGGATCATAGGAAATATGGCAGAAGGGCAGAAGGAGGAGTTTCAATATCAAGGAACCTGTAGTAATATAGGGGCGATGCATACAAGCGAAGATAGGGCATAGACCAGAAAATTAAACTGGTGAGTAAAGGGGACAGCATAAATTCAGGAAGGTGTACTATCCCAAAGGAAAAGGAGGATACGGATAATTCTGCCATGATAAGAAACTCAGTCATGTAGAATGCATTATGGGAAAAAAGAAGCCAGCCTAACATATGCACAGTCTATGACTGGGATGAAGTTGGATATAGCTGGCCAAGGTGTGAAAAAGCTCTTTAAAGATGAAAAAAGGCAGTGACATGCAGTTATAGATGTGGTTAGAAATGACATATCCGAAGAAATGGTTAAGGTAATTTGGGAAAAGGCTAGAGATGTAGAGACAAACAGGAAGAACTTGGTTACATGGGACTATTCTTGCAAGTATAAGAGGTGCCCGGTGACAGAACATATCAGAAGAAGAGCATTCAATGAGTGGAAAATTCAGGAGGTCATATGCTCCTTAGGCAATGGTGGTAGGGAATGGCCTCAAGGGGAAGTCAGTGCCTCAAGCAGACTACACCATGCAGCAGCAATACAAACTTGTTAAATCCAGATTGAAAACTTGTAATACATCTGGTCTGCAATTAAATTTGGTTTGGGGGAGGTGTTGAAAAGACTACAAGCAAGAATGTAGAATGGACAGAAAAAAGAGAAGTAGATACAGCTGACAGGCACAACTGTATGGTCATGCCTGACAAAGACAAGAACTTTGGAAAGAAAATTATTCAGCTATAGACCCTAGTATTTGAGGGTCTATATTAGGAGAATGAAAACCTGACTGAGCGAAGGCCAGTTGAGTGACACAGAAATAATGAAAACCGCAAATATCGAACCAGAGAAACTAAACAGGTAAAACACATAAACTTTCACTGTGTTTTATGCAGGGGGGGCAAGCCCCCTGCACCCCCTACGTGGGGGGCTATGCCCCCCCACACTCCCTACTTAAATATACTAACTCCAAGATCGCACTACATTGAAGTAAAGGTCCCTATGGCGATCTCCGTTCATTCTTGCGATATTAGCGGTTTTCGCTCTTTCTGTGTCACTCAACTGGGATTCGCTCAGTCGGGTTTTCGTTCTCCTAATATAGACCCATATTTGAAAGTATTATTTATTACAGTATTTATATTACATTATCTTACTTTATGTTATCTTATATATTATGTTAAGATATATTATTGTATATTTTAGTGTATGTTATGATTTGTGCATTCCATCTCTGCTCATCATGAATTAAAGTGTAATAATCATATTATTATGTTCTGTTTTTGCCTTCCATATCTAACTGTATGTGAAAAGCTGCAGTTTTGGTGTACAATATGAAGTTGTAATAAAAATGGCAGTTGTTACATTAACTGAAACTTCATGAGGTTTTAGTCCATTGATAAACAGCACTTCACTGTCATGTTGGTTAATTATATTGCAATGAACAACAAACCTAACATCACAGCAGGTATAAAGCCAACAGGATAGGACCACCATGATGTAAAACATAAAATGAGGGTTTATTCCATATAACAAAAGATGAGCGCATTCACGTGCTAACAAAACACGCTTCTTCAAATCTTACAAAACAGTAAAAATGTGTCTCTATATATACATTTGAGTTCCATTGAAAACATCTGAAGCAATCATTCTATTATCAATTAGTGATTCATCACATTAATTTGTCTGCAAATTCAACTAAAATGAAACTCTCTAAAACTATATTAATTAATTTGTTCATCTTCACAGTAGGTACCAAAAGCATGTGCTCCAGAACACCAAAGTAATATGTGGTACCTGCTTATTTCACACAGCAATACTTTATTGTCACGTGTTGCTTTACTATACAGTTATGTGTTCTCTCTTACTATTTTAGAGCTTGTATTTGAAAAACAGACAAAGAGGCAAGGGTGCCTGCAGGCAGGTGCAAGGGGGTGCACTTGCACCCCCCTGGATTTTCTTAATTTATCTGATGATGTGTGTTGAAATCGAAAAATGTACTGGCAAAACTGCACATTTTTCGATTTCAACTTACTTTTTTTCCCTAGTTAAACCTGCAACATTCGGAGGAGATGCTGATATGCTATTGCAGGTTGCAGTCGTATGATGCATATGACGAGCAAGCCTCAATTCCTCCTCAAACTGCATCTTCCGCCTCTCTGACCATTGACAGTTGCGCAGCCAAGATTTATCCAGCTTGCCAGTGGCAGAGTGAACGACAAGAGTTGTGTTTTTGTGACCAGAAAGAGCTTTTGCCTCAGAAAGATTATCGGAATCGGATTTGTCATGTGTGCAGCATTTACGGTACGTTCTGTCACAAGAAAGAAGCTCTTCCTGGTATTTTTTTTTATACACAAAGAATCAATGTCAATTATGTCAGCTAAGCTTCAAGCTTGGCGCCAAAAAGTTAAAGTTAAAGTGGCGCATTTGAGATAATTAGTTTTCCCCTCTTTACTTAAAATATACTGAGTAAAAGTTCATCAGTGCAATACCTCATTTTCTTAAAGAAAGAAAAGAAAAGCCGAAATCTGGGATAGTCAAAAGGTATGTGTTCCATTTTTGCTGGCGACACTAATGTCCGCGTGCGTTTATGTGGGTGCTCTGTGGTTTTGTGTTTGCATTTTCTTCGATGTGTTGGCACTTGATTAATTTTGATGAAACAGGTGTACCCCGTTCCCATGTGTAGAATGATGTTTATTAAAGGTGAAATGGTAGGTTGTGACAGTTACTTTGTACCTCCTTTATAGATTCAGCCCTGTCAATAACTACAGACCAGTCACATAAATATATTTTGTGACATTTATAGTGAAGCACATTCTTTAGATTTTGGGCGATTAAAAGGAGTGAGTGGTCTGCTTTTAAAATTGATACAAACTATATATATTGCTGCTGCACAGGTAAAAAATATACATTTTTCTCACTTTAGTTCGACTTGCTTTTACTTATTGCTTTCATTAAAATGGAACAGTTCTGGATGCTATAGCACTCAGAACAAATATTTTCTGTTACGTTTTCCTGTTATAAATTTAAATTGCAGAAAATCTGTTTGGCTCACATCCTTTAAAAACTTTACTTGTGCAAAATAATACATTCTCAGATATGGATGGACAGTTAAGAGAAAGCCTTCACTTTTTACTGTGAAATAATTAAGGTCACTGCCCAGAATGTTTCTTAACAGAAGTCCTCTCAATGGTATGCATGGATTTGTGAAGAGATTTGTGCGAGAGATCTATCTACACCAAGAATCTTGAATCCCTGCTCTCTCACACTCAAAACAGTAACACTGAAGAGGTTGTTAACTCAGCACCACTACTCATGCACATAGTACTCTTCCAACACATAAATCAACATATGTGGAGGTTCTCTCAAAAAACATACCAAAACATCCACAGACCTCCAGAACAAATGACTTAAATGACTGCTATAACTAACACATTTTCCACAACACGCAAGACACATAACAGCGCCAGTGTCTCACCTACCAAGCCCTTAAAGCATAACACTCAAAAAAAAATGTTTTTCTTATCACTGGAGACTCCATAGTGAGACACATAGTTTCCCACTCACCAAGTCAGATAAGGAGAATGTCAGTCAGCTGCCTGTCCAATGCCAAGATTCATCAGATCATGCATGGACTCAGGTCTCTCAGCAACAAGTACTATTATGACTCTGTCATAGCTCATGTTGGAGTGAATGACCTGAGATGTACCTCACTGGACTGTGTGAAGAGATACATAATGTCCCAGACAGGTATGTCCCTAGTCTTAAGCAACATATGAACCTCATCTAAAATGATGCACAGTATAAACAAAAAATGAACCATTTCAATAATTGGCTTAGGTTTTGGTGTCATTCAAAGGGGATCCAGTTCCTATCAGCCTGGGATGACATGGTCGACAAACCTTGCTACTTTGCCAGAGACAGTTTGCACCTGACACCACTAGGCTTTTGGCTGCTGGCAAAGACTCTTGCCTCCCCCATAGTGCCTTTTTTTAGGCACAGTCTCAAATACAAAATTGTCAACATGAAAATTGACAACCATAACAAAATAAAGGTTATGCTGCTAAACACTAGGAGCTTAAACCAAAAACTGCACACCCTGGAAACATGCCTATTACTGGAGGAAGTAGATGTCTGTGCAGTCACAGAAACCTAGTTCAAGGCCTCAGAGAGTACCCCAGCTTTGTAAGGCTACAATGCCTTCCACACCTTCAGACTGCAAAACAAACATGTGAAACCAAAGCGGGTGGCATTTCTATCTATATTAGAGATAAAGTCACCTCCCAGCTAGTTAGACTGGACAAATCCATGGAGCTACCCCAGGTTCAGATTACTGTGGGAAAGACCCTCATTCAAGTCACAGCTAGTTATAGATCCCCCTCCATGGATCATGATGAGCACAAAGCCAACCTGACCAAACTGGAGTCAATCCAAATATTATTCTGGTAATGGGGAACTTCATATCATATCCCACCATCAACTGGGAAACGTACTCCAGCCCTAACTCACTAGTGCAAAAGTTCCTTGACTTTGTTAACTCAAATCCCCTGGAACAAATTGTTCAAACCCCAGCAAGAGGAACAAATGTACTAGATCTGGTCCTCACTAACATGACAAACAGATGCACCACTGCAACTGTCGGACCCTCATTAGATAGATCTGACCATAAATCAATCACCTTTGAACAGGCACTAACACTAGAACTCACAAAAGATGAAGTCAGACTAAGATAGCAGACCTGTCACTAGTGGTGTCCCCCAGGGATCTGTCCTGGGACCCCTATTATTTGGCATCTACTTTTCAGGGGTCCAGACAAAGACAAAAGGCCTGTGGCTGACCAAATTTGCAGACGACTGTAAGTTGGGTGCTGTCATTGACTCCCCAAATGATGTTAACATACTTCAAGAGGGTCTCACAGCAACACATGACCAGTGCCAAAGTCATGGCCTTAAGTTAAATGCAAAAATATATATTATCATACCATTTGGCAAAAACACAGCCCCTACTGATTACCACATTAGCAGCAACCACCCTAAGCACACAACCTGTGGTGAGAGACCTGGATACACAAGTTGACAACAATCTCACATTTGACCATCATGTAGTGGCAGTGGTCAGAAAAGCCTTTTACTTAGTTCATCTCATAAGTAAAGGGATTGCATCCAAAAAAAAAGTAGATTATTACCTCTCTGTACTCCTCCGTCATTAGGTCAATAATTGAGTACAACACTCTGTTTGGTATGTACCTCTCCAAACACCTAGAACAACTGGAAAGGCCACAGAAATACTTCACAAAGAGAATCCATGGCCTCCAACACCTGTCTTATGTGGACAGGCTCATATCACTATCACTCTACTCTGTATCATACAGATTGCTCAGAGGTGACCTGTGTCTTGCCTACAAGGCAATCTCAGACCCTGCTCTACTAGAGAAGTTCCATATCTGTAAATCTAACTCATCGCGTAGTACCCCATCAAAAGGCTAAATCTAATATGTCACATTAACAAAACCTGCTGGAGAGACAGGTTTGTCTCCCAGAGGCTGCCTTTTTTTCTGGAATAGACTCCCCATACACGTCAAGCAAAGTACGTCACTGACCTTCTTCAAGGGCATCCTTGATGAGTGGATGGGCAACCACAGATTTGTCCCAGGGGTTCCACCTATGTCGCTCAATGGACAGGGGTGACAGGTGCTGATTGTGGTTTCTTTTCTGGGGATAAACTCTTGGCTAGCCTTGTAAGGGCCCTAGAGCCATTAGCCTAGTAATCTCCTATGATCCTATGATCCTAAATGAAATCTATACCCTCTTAGAGGGGAGGTATAAATGCATTCCAAGCCCTACCTCCAGCTGAAATCGTACACTAAACCCATGTACAATCACTTATATAAGTGTATAGACTGGACTGTTCCAGAGACAATCAAAGTCAGAGCCCCAAATAATGGGACCAGACAGCATTCCATGCTGTCTTCTAAACAAACTAAAAGAGGAACTAGAATCACTCTTAAGTGCCCTAGTTAATCACAGCCTAACCACAGGCTTTGTTCCTGCAGAATGGAGAAAAGCAATAGTTATTCCTCTCCACAAAGGTGGCCTAGCAACAGACCCAGGGAATTGTAGACCCATACGTCTGACCAGCCTCATCTGTAAAGCCATGGAACGTATCATCATGGACCTTATAAGCAAAGACATAGGCAGACACCATACCCTGGATCTGACCCAGTTCTGCTTCATTCTGCCTGTTAAACCTGGTGGATTTTTTTCAAAAAAGTGACCAGTGCTATTGACAAGGGCAGATCTGTGCACACAGCATACCTTGACTTGGCAAAGGCCTTTGACACAATCCCACACTCAGGTGTTACCGATAAATGTAGTAAACTTAATGTAAACCCCTTTGTTGTAAGATGGGTTGCCAGCTGGCTTACAAACCAGTCACACACTATCAAAGTGGAGGACTCCATATCAACCAGCAGACCTGTCACCAGTGGAGTGCCACAAGGGTCAAGTGCTGGGCCCCTACTCTTTGGTATATACTTTTCAGAAGTTCAGACCAAAACTAAGGGGCTGTGGCTGACCAAGGTTACGGACGACTGCCAACTGGGTGCAATTATTGAATTCCCCAAATTAAGTTAGTATACTACAGGAGAGTCTTACACAGGCCAATGACTGTTGTCTTAGCCATGGTCTCAAACTGAATGCAAAGAAATGGTAAAAACAATTCACACTATCAAAATTAACAACAATACACTATGTACCTACGAAGTGGTAAAAGATCTGGGATCACAAGTAAACTGCAACCTTAACTTTAACCACCTTGTGTCTACTGTAGTAGTAAAGAAGGCTTCTTACATTGCACACTTGATTAGAAAAGGCATCACCTCTAGATCAAAGCAGGTGATAACCCCTCTATACTTGTCACTTATCAGGTCCATAAATGAGTATAATGTCCCTTTTGGCATGTACCATACAAAGCGCCTGCACCTCTAGCAATTGGAGAGACCACAGAGGTTTCTAACTAAGAAGATCAAGGGACTCCAGCACTTGCCTTACACAGACCATCTAAAGTCCCTGTGACTATACTTAGTATCATATAGACTTCTTAAAGGAGACTTATGCCTGGCTTCTGGAGCAATCTCCGACCCAAACCTAATGAATTTGCTGCACATCTGTAAATCAAATTGGACTAGAGCTACCCATTACAGAGACCTAAATATGGGCTGCAGGTTAAATAGGACATCCTGGAGGGACAGATTTGTCTCCCAACAACTGCCGTGTCTTTAGAATAGGCTGCCAATTCATGAGAAGCACAGCACCTCTATGACACTGTTCAAAAGGAACCTAGACGAGTGAATGGGGCACTATAAATTTTTACTGGGGATATTTCCCACAACCCTCCTGGACATGGGCAGTCATTAATAAATGCAATCCTGGGTATGGACTAGAGTATCCATGATATTACATTGGGATGAAATGGCTTGAAATGACCTCCGGGTCGATATCCTAGTAACTTCCTATGATCCTATGATCCTATGATCCTATGTGTTACTATTGATCCATACAAATATTTTATAATGGCATTGGTAAGCACTTCTGATAAACTTAACTTTTAATAAGGTCCATAGCTGACACAGAACAATATGATTATCCATCATTTCTGAAAATACCTTTTACATTATTTCCACATTGTCCATGGTCAATACAGTATATTAAGCTGACTTATTATCTAATTGCATTAAGTTCTGATTTAATGTCTAAATATCTGATGCCATAGTAGCTGCAGTGGTAGTAGTAACCACTACAGGTCTTACACCTACAACACCAAATCCTGTACTCGTAATTCTATATTTGGTTATTTGATATTTCTTTCATATCTGTACCTTTTCCTCAACACAAGGATCAGAAACTTCTGAAGTAATGTATTCACTTGGAATGTTCACTAACACTTGCTCATTTCAGTCTTTTCCATAGTTGAGTGAATATGCACAAAATTGTTATTTTACTTCAGAAATTGTATATTTAGAATAAGTAGCTAGAAATTGTAACTTGTAATTTATAAGGATATTGAATAGAAATATCAACAGAGCTAAGATACTTTTCCATGTTTTAAGTCCCCTACGCCCATTTTAGTTGAAACCATTGATAGTTAATTATCTGGCTTGGGACAGAACTCTGAAATATATAATAAATTCAAGATTCCCCAAGTGTCTATAGATACAAAGTTAAGTATTCATAGGTTCATAGGTTCATAGGTTGATACTAGGCTATCTGCCCTAGGGCATTTATAAGCCTAGCCAGAGTGTGTTTGGCTTTTGCCACCCTTTTAGATTAGTTGACTGTGCCTCTGTATAGTAGGTCACAGAAGATAGCCCTTTTGAGGTTAGTTTACTGTGCCTCTGTCTAGTAGAGACACAGAAGATATCCCAGGGGTAAACCTATGATCTTCCATCCACTCGTCAAGATTTCTCTTGAAGAGGGTCATTGAGGGACTCTGCCTAACATGGATTGGGATTTTGTTCCAGAGTGAAGGAAGCCTCTGGGATATGAATCTGTCCCTCCAGCATGTCCTATTTATTTCTATGCTGAGGTTTAAGTCCCTGGAGCGTGTAGCTCTAAGGGATTTGGATTTCCTGAGGTGGAGCATGTCCATTAATTCTGGGTTGGACATGGCTTTATACGTCAGGCACAGATCGCCTCTGAGAAGGCGGTAGGCAACTGAGTAGAGCTGGAGTTTCTTTAGCCTAACTGCGTAGGGCATCTGTTTGAGTCCCTTGATCCTCTTGTTTTGGGGTCTTTCCAGTTGCTGCAGGTGTCGGGTAAGGTATATCCCAAATGGGGCATTGTATTCAATTATGGGCCTGATGAGTGATGAGTAGAGGGGCACAATGACCTCTCTTGATCTAGATGTGAACCCTTTTGTGATAAGGTGGGCTATATAGAAGGTCTTTCTAACCACTTTGGCAACGTGATTGTCAAAGTAGAGATTGCTATCTACATGGGTCCCCAAATCCCTAATTACTTCTTCCGTACTTAATGGATTACCACCTAAGTGGTAATTTGTGGGCACTTTGTTTTTCCCAAAGGGGATGACTATGCACTTTTTGGCATTTAGCTTTAGGCCATGGCTCTGGCACCAGTTATCCATCTCTGTGAGACCCTTTTGGAGGATGCTTGTGTCAGTCGGTGAGTCGATTATGGCACCCAGTTTGCAGTCATCTGCGAACTTGGTCAGCCATAGTCCTCCCATGTTAGCCTGTACCTCAGAGAAATATATACCGAACAAGAGGGGTCCCAGGACTGAGCCTTGGGGACGCCACTTGTAACTGGTTTAGAGTCTGACATGGCACCTGCAATTCTGACCATGTGGGTTCTATCCCTGAGCCAGTTTGCAACCCATCATGTGATATAGGGTTTGATATTTAAGCTGGTGAGCTTATTTATGATGCCCGAGTGGGGTATTGTGTCGAAGGCTTTTGTGAGGTCCAGGTAGGCTGTGTGGACTACCTTCCCTTCATCTATGGCCTTGGTGACTGTTTCAAAGAAGTCGACCAGGTTCAAGAGGCAAGATCTGCCCTTAACAAAGCCGAATTGGGTAGGATCCAGTGTTTGGAGGTTCCCAATGTCTTTGTTTATGAATTTCATGATGATACACTCCATAGCTTTGCAGACCAGGCTAGTCAGGCTTATAGGGCAATAGTTTCCGGGGTCCGTTGTGGCACCACCTTTGTGGAGTGGGACCACTGTTGCTGTACGCCATTCTTTGGGTATATATCCTGTAGTAAGGCTGAGATTGAACAGTGACTTTATGTGAGGGTTCAGTTCTTCTTGGAGTTCATGTAAGACGCAGCCTGGGACACCGTCCGGTCCCATTGATGCTGTGTTTTTTTATTTGGAGAGGGCAGCTCTCACCTGTGCATCTGTGATGTCAGGGAGGCTACACTCTGTTGGGATAGACATTTGTTCATTTGGGGGGGAAGAGGTGGGGAGTTTGCACTGAACCTGTCTGCCAGGATGTTGGCAATGTCTGTGGGTTCAGTGTATTTTTTGTCATTTTGAACTAACTCAGAGCATATCTGGGAGTTGCCACCCAGGTTCCTGACATAACTAAAGAAAGCCTTGTGATTATCTTTAGCATCTTGTGCAATTTTTCTTTCGAAGCTGGCCTTAGATGATTTTATGAGGGATCGTAGTTTTTTGCTAGTACTGATTAGAAATGCCTTCCCTTTTGGGGATTTTGCTCTATCATGTAGTAGCTTCCTCCTTCTGTTGTATAGCTTATTTATGGCTGGGGTCCACCAGACAGGTCTCCTGCCTTTGGAGGAATGAGTCCTGGTTTTATATGGGATAGCACGATCCATGCATTCCTGTAGGTGTCCATAGAAAGTGTTTGTAAAGGATTCTGCGGTTTGGGCTGTATTTTCCACTGGCCCGGGGGCTTTGAAGGATTCCACCTCGGTTTTGAGAAGTGTGAAGTTTGCTTTTGAAAAGTTCATCACCATGGTTTCCTTGGCTGGGGGTGAGGACAGGATATGGATGTCCAGTGAGATTAATTTATGGTCAGATCTTACCAATGAGGGGTATACCTCTGGTATGGAACATAAGAGTCCCCATGTTGGTGATGATCAGGTCCAATATGTTTTCCCCTCTTGTGGGAGTGGTGACCAGTTGTTCCATAGCATTTGAGTTTATAAATTCTAGGAACCGTTGGGTGAGGGTGTTGGAGCTTGAGTAGTGCTCCCTGTTTATGTTTGGGTAGTTGAAGTCACCCAATATAATGGTGTTTGGAGAGACCTTCATATTCTCCAGTGTTCTCAGGAAAGCTGAGTGGGGTTCCTGAGTTTGGGAGGGTGGTCTGTAGCAGGCTACAAACTGAAAGGCAGTTTTGCCCACTGTTAGTTGCACATGGATGGTCTCCGATGCTTCATGCAGTGCCACTAACCTGGAGGTGTGGGTATCTTTGATGAATATGGATACTCCCCCTCCTTTTGTGGTTCGGTCCGAGTTTTGAGTCCGAAAAGCATGGTATGAGGTATAACCTGGTAGCGCTGGGGTGCTCTCGGGAGCCTTGAACCAGGTTTCTGTTACTGCACAGATATCGATATTCTCCATACTGAGGAGAGCCTCGAGTGCGTGCATCTTGAGGTTTAGACTTCTGGCGTTGAGCAGCATTACCCTTAGTTTCTTTTTCTTTGTGTTGTCTATGAAGGTGGGTTTGTCTTTTGATCCTTGCCTAAAAAAGGCACTATGGGGGTGGCAAGAGCCTTAGCCAGTATTTGAAAGCCCAGGGGTGACAGGTGCAAGCCGTCCCTAGCGAAGCAACGTGGCTTGTCGAGCATGCCATCCCAGGCTGACAGACACTGGATCCCCTTTGAATGACACCAATACTTTAGCCAATTATTAAAATTGATCATTTTGTCTTTATACTGTGGCATCATTCTTGGTGAGGGTAAGATGCTACTCAAGGTCAGGGTCATACTGGCCTGGGCTACATGATAAGAGAGCTCCTCTATGTCTCTTTTCATGTAGTCCAGGAAGGTACGTCTCAGGTCATTCACACCAGCATGGACAATGACGGAGTCATATTTATCTATATTCCCTATATAATATTTAAAATCGTTCATGTAAAATATCAAAACTTTAGTACAAACACAATATGCGTCAATTCGGTTTTACAGCAAATGAAACATATGAAAACTTGCATTTTTAAATCTCTGCAATCAAAATCAACTCAGCTTATAACATATGAAAGCATATTTTTTATTTGCTCAATTGCTTTTATCACAATTACAATATGATTTGTATTAACAACACTAGCATTGCTTAGTGCATCAATCCATTCATTTAGTTTCATAGATTAGTACTAGGCTAATTGCCCTTGCAAGCCATTTTAAGCCTAGCTAATTATCCCCTGTGAGACTCAAACCCTGTACCTTGTGTTTGTAAGGCAAACACCTTAACCATTAGGCCACCCTCCGAACCCCAATTTCAAACATGCATTATAACTATGAACAAATGCCAGCCACATGGCTCATAGCACTACAGGAATGACATTCTTTAGTAGTGTTTTTGCTGATTTTGTTCCTTCTGCTAAACATTAAACAGCACCCATTACTTGATTTTAATCACAATTCAGAAAAGTTTCCATGATGTATGTCACGTTGCAAATTGCGATCTTGTCTCCTGAACCTGATTGACTTCTTTGAATCAGTCTCCAGAGCCATGGACAAGGGTAAGGTGGTCCACACAGCCTATCTAGACCTTGCCAAGGCCTTTGACACCATCCCCCACTCTGGAATCATAGATAAACTTACTAAGTTGGGCATTAATCCCTATGTCACCCAATGGGTTGCTAAATGGCTTACTGATAGAACCCACACTGTAAAAGTAGCCGACTCCAAATCCAGCTCCAGACAAGTGACAAGTGGAGTAACTCAGGGTTCAGTCCTGGGGCCGCTCTTGTTTGGCATCTACTTCTCTGAAGTACAGGTCAACAGTAAGGGACTCTGGCTAACAAAGTTTGCAGATGACTGCAAACTGGGAGCCATTATTGAATCCCAAATGATGTGGATACTCTACAAAAGGGCCTTACAGAAACAGATGCTTGGTGCCAGAGCCATGGGCTCAAGCTCAATGCCAAGAAATGTATTGTTATCCCTTTGGGAAAAACATGTATCCATGAATTACCATATAGGTGGCAGTACACTAAACACAGAAAGTGTGATAAGAGACTTAGGGACACAGGTGGACAGTGGTCTCACCTTCGATAACCACATCGCCACAACAGTCAGGAAATCCTTCTATGTGGCACACCTCATCAGGAAGGGCTTTTCATCCAGAAAAAGGAGGTCATTGTCCCACTGTACTCATCCCTCATTAGACCCATTATAGAATACAACCCCATTTGGTATGTACCTCTCAAGACATCTGCAACAACTGGAAAGGCCTCAGAAATACCTCACTAAAAGAATCACAGGCCTAAAGCAGATGCCTCACGCTGACCGCCTTAAAACTCCAGCTATACTCTGTCATATACGTCTACTCAGAGGCGATCTCTGCTTAACATACAAGGCCATGTCAAACCCAGAGCTGTTGGACATGCTACACTTAAAGAAATCCCAATCCCTCAGAGCAACACGCTCCAGGGATCTAAACCTTGTCATCACAATAAACAAAACATGTTGGAGGGATAGGTTCCTGACCCAGAGACTCCCCAGACTCTGAATAGATTGCCCATACATGTCAAGCAGAGTGCCTCTTTGGACCTCTTCAAGAGGAACCTTGACAATTGGATGGGAGAAAGGAAATTCACCCCAGGGATCATGTCAGTCACCCTGCTAGACAGGGGTCCAGGAAAGTAAATAATGTGGGAAGAAATAGCCAGGGAATTGTTATGGCTAGGCTTGTATAGGCCCTAGGGCTGATAGCCTAGTACCAACCTATGAACCTATGAACCTATGAACCTTTACCTTTTCCACGTAAGAGGGTAAATCAGTGGAAACATAGCAAGACCACACAGCTTATATACAAAAGGGTGTCAGCTGGATTATTAGACTGAATATCATCTATTACCTCAAAACTGTGAAGCAATAACCTTTATTCTTTCCTCTGTTGTATACATGATCTCCATGCCAGCAAGTATAGGATTTTCTTTTGACCTCACTTCTCAGGCATTGAAATCCTTGGCTTTTGGGTTCATTCAGTGAGTGGTATCTTTCAATAATGCTTGGGCATCATTTGCAAACAAACATTTTTGAGCTCCCTGCTAATGTTTTCAAAACAGAAAATAAGCAGGGAAGTAATTTGCCTTCTGCGGTGTCTGTTTTGTTTTTGCAATTTAGTTACTGTTTTGAGAAATTTGATGCCTTGAAGTTTTAACCACCCACCCACCAGTTTCTGTTGTGCATTTTAAACTTGGTGACTTTTGAGTTAACCACCCCCATTCTAAATTTAGCTTTAGAAATCCATCCTCACCCTATCTCATCAATTCATTCTACAGGGCACTGAAAGATCAAACTGAGAAGGCCTCCCCCTTAGACACTTAAAGCTTGTATTAGCCTCTGTTTCATATCACCCACTCATTTACTGCACACTAAAATATTCAGTTTTATTCCCTTCTTTACAGCTTACTTTTTAAAACTGTAAAACCTGAGACTAAACTACCAATCAATGAACTTAGGAACTGTTTCTCAGAAATCATCTTGGAAAGTGGTAGTTTTGTTTTGCTCCTAGTGAAAGAAGGAAGACAGCTGCCGTATTTACAAATTATTTAATACAGTTTTCTGCATTTTTATTCAATATTAAGTGTAGCTGTCTTTCCTTGGTCTAGCTGCTGCTCCCAGTGTTCCTTGAAATCACCTTTATTGTATATGATTTACTGCATTTGCACTGTATTTGCACTTCATTATTTAATCACAAGGGTTTTACTGCATTTAAAGGGCATTTAAAGTACTTCAGGTGTAAAAATGTACTGTATTCTCTTAGTTTTGCTTTCTAAAGTGTTGGCATTTAAATCGTGTTGTTGTAGGGTGATCTGGCCAGGGAATAAGTTACTTTATTTTTGAATTGTACTTAAGTGTTTTATTAGCTGTGTTTTTAGATCGAAGACCAGATCAGCCATCTTGTGACAGAAGGTGTTTGCCCAGTTTCTATGAGTTGGGAAGCACCCTAGAATAGCTCAAAGTGTAGTTGTTTACTGGCCAGAGTACTCAGGAGTTAGATTTCAGTTTCCTAGGTTTGCTTAGAGCTGCTCACTGAGCAGCAGTGGCTGGCAGTGTCCTATACACTTGGACAGTGAAGTTTACCTATATAACTAATATTAAGACTGTAACCTGTAACTTAGTGAGGCATTGTGTGGAGTTAAGCTTAGAACAGACCACCTTAGGAGACCTCTGTATAACCCCGTCCTCAAACCATAATAGCCTATTCTAAAACAGGTCCAGATAACATAGATATGCAATTTCTAAATGCGTCTTTAGCCAGCTTGGTAGATATGGGTATCCTGAGACAATGTTGCAGTTGTCTCATGTTTACAGACAACCTTTTAATCCTTAAAGAATCTAACACAATATGCAAGAGATGTACATACATAATTTCCTTGGATGCAAAAATTTCACTTACAAACAAGGTTGTCAGGAACAGGCAGACTACATCCACCACACATAGTGTCCATCACACACATAGACTTCTATATAGCAATCTTCCAAATCCTCAAAGACCTCCTAAGCCTACAAATGGCAACAGCTATACTCAGCAATCTCTAAGGCACACACCAAAAGCAACACCAAACAGCACACATATCCCTACACCCAATGGAGTCCCAAGAATGAAGCCCATAAGGCAAGCAAACACTTTACTCAGAACTCCTGTCATATGGGACTCCATTGTCTGACATGTAGATGCCCTGCTCACCAGACTGGACAAGAATAAGATAATGGTTAGTTGTTTATCTGGAGCCAGGATTCTGGCAGATTATGCGCACACACTCAAGTCACTATGCCACAGGTACCAGTATGAGTCAATCATAGTCCATGTAGGTGTAAATTATGTGAGGTGTACCTTGCTGGACTATATGAACAGAGGCATTATGGATCTCTCTCAATATGTGTCTCAGACAGGTACATGCCTTTTATCAAGCAGCATTCTACCTTCACCAAGGATGGTAAAAAAATGATTGACTTTAAAAACTTGCTTAGTGTCTGGTGTCATTCCAGGGGGGGGTTAAAATTTGTCAACATGGGAGGACATGGTTAACAGACCACGTTGTTTTTGCCAAAGATGGTCTCCACCTACCCCTTTGGGATTCCAGATATTGACTAAAGTTTGATCCACCCTCTTACAGCCATTTTAAGCAATTCCAAATTGACAGAACTATCATCTTAGCAAATAAAATCCAAAGGAACCTAAAGGTGGTACTCCTCAATGCTAGGAGCTTTAACAAGAAACACCACACCCTGCCAGCTCTCCTGACTCTGGCGAATATAGACACCCGTGCCATTACTGAGTCAGATCACAAAGCTGTTACAGTTAAGAACTATTCTAAAACAAACTACATCCTATTAAGCGACAGTCTATCAAAATTCAGTGTCCTTCCCAACCCCGAGTTCACAGCAACCTATATAGAATTGTTCACAGAAACTGGTTGCATAGAGGCAGTTGTACCTACCAGAAGTAAACCCAAAACAAACAAAAACAAAACAAAACAAAAAGAAACCGAACTGGTGTAATACCATTGACATATCCAGTGTTCAACCAAATGTACCATCAATATAGCCACCATTTGGCCATCCGTACCAGTGTTCCCTATGTCTGGTCAAGTGGTGCATTCTGTAGTATATGAAAGGTACCCATACTTCACTTTTCATTCAAAACAGATCTGTTATGCACTGCTGGGGTTTCAATTGCTTCCGAAGGACTTCTACTTATATATCTACTTTTTAATTAATGTTGATGCTTTTGAAATTATGAGTGTGTTTTTTTATTTTCTTAACAGAGTTTCACATTAGAGTAATAGAGCAGTTTTTTTTTTTTTTTTTTTGTGGAGGGCTATATATTTAAACAGTAGCAGATCCAGGACCTGTGGAACGGAGGTATGTGGCCCCAACATTTTAAGTCAACTCTTTTGCTACCTGTAGTGATGATGTCTCCCTGACAAACATAAAAATAATTTATTACAGCACCCCTTCTGTTGTAAATTTCTCAATACATTGCTGGCTTAGGTATTACAGTGATAACTGCAGGAAGTAATGCTTAGATCTTTCACACGGTCAGAGAAATGCTCAATAGGGAAGTGAATTTTAGTTGAGAGCTCAGTGGTTAATTGGTGGTGCGTAGTAACAGGAGCTGGGTCTGTGTGACAAGGTCAGTGAAACTTCAGATGTGGTGGCGATGATGTATCACTGGCGGTCATCAGTGGAGTAACAGGTAGAGGGACAGTGTTGCTTTATCTATACCATTCAGTGAAAGAAGTGTCTACCATAGGATGATTGTTACTGCTTACGGCATTCAAAAGGATGTTGTAAAATGTTTTACCAAAGGCTATAGCAACTGGAGCACAAAGTGTTTTACAGAAACACAAACTCTTTTGAGCTTTTGGATACTTTTAAACTTGTGCATATTTTGCTTGTTTGTCATGTTGGTCTTTGCTTATTTGGGAGTGTGGATTTAATATAACTTTTTTTGTCTTTATGAGGAATGTGCCTTATTTTACTGATGCAGCCTAGATTTGTTTTTTTATGAGTTTATTTTTGTCTGGTGTTGTTGTCGTCATCATTTGTATCACTGAAGGTATTATCTTTAGTTGTTTTTTGGGGGTTATTATTTTTATGCATTTAGTCTGTATGTATGTATCTATCTATCTGTTTGTTGCTTTTTTAAGTCATTAGTACCTTCCTGTTTTTATGAATTATTTCTCCCTTCACTATTTTTGAATTCAGACAGTTTGTGAATAATGCTATCTGTGGTCTAGTAGCATAGAATTTTTTCTGTGATGTGAATATATTAAAACAATTTAAGGAATGCATGAAATTGGCCTGCCTAGTATATTGATGCTGTTTTTTTATGAATTGTACTTTATTCTGTAACTGCACTTAAAAGGACTGATTTTTTGTGATGAGTATTTGTCTAAATGTATTTCACTAGGGCTTTTGATGAACCTTCAGTGACTACTCTATCTTACTATAAACTCAGTTTTTTCAAATTCTACTTTTTATATTTTATCATGCATATTGTTGTGCTTGCTGAAGCGCGGTGGTGCAGCGGTAGCATGGTCGCCTCACAGCAAGAGGTTCTCCCATTCGATTCTCGACTGGAGTACCTTCTGTGTGGAGACCGCATGTCCTCCCTATGGTTGAGTAGCATTCGACAGACATGCGTGAATGAGCATGCCTTCGTTGAAGGTTGGGAGTCGAGCTGGCACCTTGACACTGTAAAAATCTACTGCCAATCATTAGCGGACCGGAGTTCCACTGTGGCGACTCCTAACCGGGAAAAGCCGAAAGAAAAACAACAACATTGTTGTACTTGCTGATGAAAACATGTAGTTATGTGGCTGGTTTGTATGTACCACTTTTGGTGGAGAAGGAATTTTTGTGTACATAGTTCTTAGAGAGGTTGTGTACTCTAAATGAAATTAATTTGCTGCAATGCCAGTAAGTTAATGAGCAAGACAAAGTCCAAGTTAGTAGGGATGTTATAGAAAGTCATTGAGTGGATGATATGCTTTACCAGAATGAAGACATGATTATTGTTATTTATTTTGTGCAAGGAATTAGTAACAATTTGTACATATTTCTAAGTTTATATCTTGGATAAATATGGGTTATGTGGTTGGGTCCAAGTATAAAGTAAAGCATTAAGTCCTTGTACAGTAGGGTCTTCGCTCAAGTTATTCCTTGAACTGGCATGTACATACTTATGTGTATTAAGACATATTCACCCACATCCTTTATTAAAAGATCATGTAAGATATGCAAATTTCACTTAAAATAATGTTTTATCACACTGTCCCATAAATGCGCAATGGTGCTCAGATCCCTAATAATGTATTCAGGACATTTAATAATGAACTTAGACCAGCAAGTCAGTTTCTACTGTTATGTACATCTATTGACCTTATTAGGGCTCAGCATTGCATAAGTAGCAAATATATGCTCTGTAAAATTTAGTTTATCTTGAAAACTATCATGAATTTACCTCAGCGGAAGGTAATGAATCAATTAGAAAAGAAACATCAAAATCACACAACAGATGCATATAGTGCCTGGTGAGAGGCAGTATAGACAAAGGGAATATGGAAAAAGAGAGAGAGAGACAGAAGGAAAGAGGAATATCAAAGAGAGGGGATAAAAAGCAGTACTGGTTATATGCTGCATAAAAGCAGGAAATTATGAATATCTCAGGCGACATAAACATTTTAATATGCCCTGTGTTAATGTAGCATTTATCCAAAAATAAACTTTCACATAAGACTGGAACATTGCCATGTGTACACCTGGGTTTTACAAATAATGTCAAATATATGGCAGGAATGTTTTCATTTGTGTTAACCTTATGAACCTTTTAACTGGCACAATAAATTTTGGAATTAACTGTGCAGAAAATTGTACAATGCGTGTTTGGAATTACAGTAAAATGTGTTGTGGTTCTGAACTGTTTAAAAAGCCTACACTTAGTTTTGTTTTCTTGTCAGCACATTTAAAACAAGTTTGTACAGCTGACTGCACATTTTTAAAGAATCCACAGAAATTTTGCAACCCCAGTTATTAAACAGTAAGTTAGTAAATGTTAACGCTATATAATTTTCAATGTTTTAAGCTGTTAAGGATAAAACTGTAGGCATACATAAGGAACACGATACTTTCTGGCATTAAAATGGTAAGGAGAGTAAACTAACACAGAGTTTGTCAAAATGTCAATGTTATTTTTATTACTTAAGTTAAATGCCAAAACCTGCCTGCTCAAATATATTATATATAAACAGTGATGCAAGAACAGCACTGTAAACAACAGTTTGCAGGATATGATTTTACATGGAAAGTTTGGAAATTACAAGCAGATTCAACAGTCTAGCTTTTACTTGTACCTTGACAAGTTATGTGGAGTAAGCAATGTTTATCAAAGCATAACCAGCTGCACACTTCCATTAATGTTGTAAAAATATCATCATATAACAATGTAGAAAATAAAATACCATAATCAAACAACTTTTTATATGCATGGTGCTAACTTATGTTAGAAATCTGTGGTCACAAAATCATTTAGATAGCCTAAGACTGCATCACTCATAGAAAAATAAAGCTTATCAGGAAAACAATCACATATTTCCCACAGCGATGGGTACAAACATTTGCTTCCTTATGTTAGAAAATTGCAGACACAAAAGCACTCAGAGAGCCTCAGACTGCTTCATACATACTGTAACAATGTGAGATAGTGCCAGCTATGCCAGAGAGAATATGGCAGTGGATGTGTAACATAGGTCAACATACCTAACTTGAGTTTTATAAAGAATTTTATGCCGTTTGTATATTAAACTGATTTATGCAGGTGCTCATGTTGAAAATGTATTTGTAAAGCTGCTTTTGTTAAAAATGTACCAACAATGGGTCCTGCTGGACAGAAAAGAAGTACGCCTATATGTCAGACTGTATTGTAACTTTAGAAATGATTATATTTTAACAGAAGATACTGGAAGAGAAGAGGTTAATCTCAGTCTAGCTAACACTGAAAATTAGTCTTAAATTAAATTACCTGGTTTAGGCCATAAAGATTGTATCTTAAGTTCTGATTGCAGCCAGAGACAAAATATCTGTGAAAACCAGGACTTGGAATCCTACTGTATTATCCTTGGTAGTGAACCAATTACTACCCTGGAAGAGTAGAGGTGTTGAAATGGTTCTATAGCTTCCAGATGCTATAACACACCTTAGCAAAGGTCTATGTATGTGTATTATTGACTCATAGGTGCTAGATTCTGGTTTAATTGCTAGTAAATAGGATAGTGTGCGAACCAGAAATCAGTTGACCAGATGTATGTGATGTCATTCTGTAATCCAGCACTGAAATGATGTTTTAATACTAGATTAGACAGATGTCTCAGAGCAGTCTGTTTTTTGAAACTTGATAGAAAAGGATCCCTCACCCAGTTCATCTTGCCTTGCTTTAGTAAGTCACCAGGGAACAGTAATTTTTTAGATCAGTCAGGAAAATAGTCACATTAGTTAAGTATTGTTTTTGGTATCAGTGTGAACCTTTCCATCTGTGTTATTTTTAATATTTCCTGTGATTGAAACTTTGGTATTTATTGTTTCTTATTATTTATTTGTTGACATTTGTTGACCGGGAAAGTCCAACTGGGTCAGAAACCCATTTTCAGTGGAAGCTTGGGGAGAAAAGCTCCACATAAATTAAAGACATTTTGACAATTTATTTTATTTTTTATTTTACATTTGTTGACTGGGATAGTCCAGCTGGATACATGTCCATTTTCAGTGGAGGCCCGGGGAGAAAAGCTCTAAACTAACAAACAGATAAAGACAAGCAAGTTACAATATATGCACAAACATATTGTATTAACATACAAGTTACAGTCTCATATTTCAAGCCTATGAAAAATACAGTTTATATTCAGAAATATATACAAATATGTTACAGTTTCTCTTAGCAAACCTATAGGTGCAGCATTATACAGAGTATATGCAAAGTTGTTACAGCTTCTCTTTTCAAACCTATTAGTGTAAGAGGTAAGTCGCTGTGAATAAAAATTTGCAGGATATGGAATTTACAGTTGTGTGTTCACATTACATTCTATTGCAGAAAATACCATTTAATTTTAATATCTCATTATATACAGTTATAGACATAGTAAAGTTTAATATGTAAATAGAGTAGCAGTTTACAGTCAAGACTGTCTAGGATACAAGGTGGAATTATATTTGCAAGAAGGTAAGTCATTGTAGGTATAAGTTGTAGTTAGTTTTGCAGGAGTTTAGAGAGGGAAGGTTTAGGTGTAGGATTGCTTAGGCAGAGGGAGCATAATACTTAAGGATAGTAATATAGAGAGACAGCTGTTAAGAGGATAGGTATATGAGTATAAGAATATATAGTTTGAGATATAGGGCTTGGAAGAGATGAGAACTAGGAAGATAGTAGGTAGTGATTTAGGGAAACAGAGAGGGAGATAAGGGGAGTGAGGAGGTGGCATAAAGGAGGGAAAACAGGTAGTATGAGCCTTATAGCTAAGAGATCAGAGTAGAGTATGCTACTCTTAGAGAGCGTAGCAAGGACAGGTGTGACTGTTAAAAAAGTGATGTTTTAGAGTGAGTTTGAAAATAGATATTTAGTATTTTCATGTTCTTTTATTATTTATTATTAAATATATTTAACTTTTCATTGTGGCTGGTCTTTTAGAAAATATAACTTTGAGAGTACTTATATTTATTTGGTGACATAGTGGAAACTTCTAAAAGCCTTGCTGCATTGTTCAAACACTACCATTTGTATTAGTATTAATTTTACTCAGTATAATTGGGTACCAATGTAAGAGCCTTAGAGCGGCTGGCTGGTGGCAGTATAACTACCTTACAGTCTGGGCAAAGAAAGCAGAGCTAGTAAATCTGTGCCAGCCTTTCCCACGTGTGTGTGTGTGTGTGTGTGTGTGTGTGTGTGTGTGTGTGTGTGTGTGTGTGTGTGTGTGTGTGTGTGTGTGTGTGTGTGTGTGCGTGTGTGCGTGTGTGCGTGTGTGTGTGTGTGTGTGTGTGTGTGTGTGTGTGTGTGTGTGTGTGTGTGTGTGTGTGTGTGTGTGTGTGTGTGTGTGTGAAAATCTCAAAGAGTATGTGTATCAGCTACTTGGAGCAAGGACACAGAGCACTGGTTTCACAGAGAGAGTGGTGGAGGACTTGGCTTGGAGCACATGGCTGAGGACTCAACTCTACAGTTGTGTGAGTGGGGAGTGTTACTGTGGGCTTGGAGTGAGAGGGAAACCCAGCCCCCAGACTGAGTGTGTTCCCTGTGTGTTCTTAAGGGAAATTGTGCTTGGTGCAGAGAGCTGCATGTGGAAATATTGTGTGTATCTGTTTTGTTCCAGCTGAATGGGTGGTGAGGATTTGGGCTCATTGATTATTGGCCCAGAGCAGGGATGTCACACATACATACAAATAGAAAACATAAATTGATTCAATCAAGTGCAAAGATATAACAAGGCACTAGACCAAGACTGATGCAGGACATGAACCTATATATTTTTTACATTAGGCATTGTTGAATGCATGAGGCAAAACGTGCTTCCTTTGATTCACTATGTCCAAGATGTCTCACTTAATATGAGTCTGGAAGAAACACATGTACCAGTTCCCAGCATGGTATCTTAATTAGGACACCAGTAAAAAGAAATAATAAATGGCTTGCAAACACACATTTTGGAAGTTGTCAGCATTTGTAAATTGCACTTTATCCCATATTCCATTTCATCAATGTCATGAGGTGCTATTAGTTACAGCCATCACATCCATGTCATACTGTGCACTCAGTTACAGCATTCACATCAGTGTCATACTGTGCTATTATTTAAAGTTATCATCCATGTCATACTGTGCTATCAGTTACAGGCATCACATCAATGTCATACTGTGCTATCAGTTACAGGCATCACACCCATGTCATACTGTGCTATCAGTTACAACCATTGCATGCATGTCATACTGTGTTGTCAGTTACAGGCACTGCATCTATGTCTGACTGTGCTATAAGTTACAACCATCATATCCATGTCATACTGTGCTATCAGTAATAGACAATGCATCCAGGTCATACTGCACAAACAGTTACAGCCATCACAATTGTTTCACACTGTGCTATCAGTCAAAGGCACAGTATCCAGATCATACTGTAGTATCAGTTTCGGGCATTGCATTCATGTCATACTGTGCTATCAGTTACAGGCATCTCATCCATGTCATACTGTGCTATCAGTTACAGCTATTGCATCCATGTCATACTGTGCTATCAGGTACAGCCATTGCATCCATGTTATACTGTGCTGTCACTTACAGGTATCATATCCATGTCATAGTGTGCTATCAGTTACAGACATCACATCCATGTCATACTGTGCACTCAGTTACATAATTCACATCTATGTCATACTGTGTTATCAGTTACACCCATAAATCCATGTCATACTGTGTTATCATTTACAGGCATTGCTTGCTCTCTTTGCTTGCTCTCTATCCAACCTAGACATAGAAGTGGCAATAATAAAATCCTTCACAGTTTTTGTCATTTAAAAAATGCACTGCAAGATGAGGTACTTTGTTTCTGACTAAGAAAATAAAAACAACAGTATATTGTTCAAGTTCTGCTGTCACAAACATGCCAGTGTTCAGGATCCAGTATGATCAGATTACCACTTCTATGAGTATGTCAGTGCCTTTGGATAATGAGGATGCATGTCAAACAGGCATAAACTCAAAAAAAAATTACACCTCTGAGAGACCATCAGCTAGAGCGGAGAGTTCTATATTGATGGTCTCCAATTTGTAGGTCTATAGATTTGGTTCTCAACCTTAAAAGTCTCTGGCCTTCAGGAAGCTGGATTGCTCTAACTTCTTGTTAATAATTTCTACTCACAGTATGTGTACTAGGATCAATTTTGAAAGACCTTCAATGAATGAAATGACTCGTTCTGATTTTATTTCATAGCCCTAGTAGGCACTTCATAATATATCAGCCATGTTTTTCCATTACTAATATTTATTTTGAATATTAGCTGCTCTAACCCAGTGCTGCCTCCCTCAGTGGTTCATTTCAGGCATAGAATTTCAAGTACAACTGGATCAGACATTATCTTGCAGAGGTCGCCTCTAAGTAACTTGTAAGACATAGAACATAATTAAAGCCTCCAAAGCCTTTGTGAGTAGTTCCACTTTCTCAGCCCTATGATTGTTCATGGAAGGTATCGCTGTCTCTGTTCCAGCTGTTCAAAGGTTACAGAATATAGCAGTGTACTCAATAATGTACTGCACCCCTGAGGTGTAAATTGAACAATGACATACATTTTGGAATTAGAGGAACTAAAGAGCAAGCTTTTGTGATTTATGCACATATGCACTGGTCAACATTTAGTTTACATGGACCCATCACACTGAAGCTCTTTGAAGGCCAGTAGACCATAATCTTGACAGCCAAAGTTTTGAGATTATGAACTTACTGTCCACAGAACTATGTTTTTTGTTTTTGTTTTGTTTTGTGATGTGACTATTTATTTTGTAATCATAAATCGTTTCTTCACAGCCAAGTCTCATAGCTGTACATTTATTGGCATTTAATGTGAAGTCATTATTACTACATCAGGTATGTATTTTTTAAGAGTATCTTGGATAAATTGTGTCATCATTTTATTCAAGTAATTACATTACCCAGTTTGTAGTCATCACTATGTTTTGTATCTGACAGGAATAATATGGAATACCGCTGTTTATCCCTATGATGCTAGGCAGGTAACCCCACCTGACGTAGTGCCTCCTGTTTTTGACCAGTACGTTAAACATGATAGTGTGTTAGGGCTGATATTTAATGAATTTCATATGTCAGTTATTCCTTTACATGGAATTGTATTGAATGTTTTAACAACGTCACAATTTATTTACTCGTTTTCCTTTGTTAACCAGGTTAGACTATTGATTCTCATTCACCACTTTCAACCTGGGAAGACAGTCTTAAATATTACAAAAATGAAATGAAATCAATAATACAAGGAAATGTAAGGGAACCAATAATGCTGCAAAATATGAAAAGCTGGAGTTGAACAATACATGTTGTTCATTTCTTATGCAAACCATTTATAATCGTATTTCCAGTGATGTTCAAAAGGCTTTAGTAAAAGAAAAAAAATAATATGCCCAAAGCGATTTATTAAAGACAAATAAATCACATAAGCAAAAAAAAAAACTGACTAAAGAAAATGCAAATAAAAGTAAAATAAAGGGTGAGTTTGCATCATTATGAGTAGGAGAGGGATTGGGGAGAGGGAGCAGCAGAGCTGGTGGAGAAATGCAGAAATCCAGGAAGTTTTGAGTAGAAAGACGGGGTGCAGGAATAAGTGAAAATAGAAGTGAAGATCCAAAGAGGAATACTGTTGGTTAAGGAAGTAGTAAAAATGGCAAAGGCAAAGGCGTCAGAGAACCTCTAACAGCTTCTGGAAAGTGACTCAGCAGATGGCCCATAGATACTCTATCAGACCGCTAGACACTGACAAAAGGACAAAGTAAATAGTGAGCATCCAGCATTTGTAAGGGACGCCAGCAACAATATATTCACCATTCCAGGGGATATCAAAGGTGAAGAAGGACTTCAATAAGCTGCGAATTAACAGAGCCCCTCAGAAGCTGTATTGCTGCATGCACAGCTTACAATGACAGTGGAAAGAGCTCTGCTTAGAAGAAGTATGAAGTGCACTAAGGAAATTAAGTCAGTTAAGAGAAAGGCTCACCTGAACTCACAGCAGCTATGTTTAAGTGTTGGGTGCTTTAGGGGAGAAATGGCTTTCAGGGTGCTCATCATGGTAATGAGACAGAGAAGTGTATCCAAGATGACTGGGGAATAAGCATTTTAGTGCCAGTCTACATACCTCTCAACCTCTAATTGCAAGAAATCTGGACAAAGCCATAAATAAAAGTGGAACAAGACCCAAAAATAGGGACATTTTTTAAATATTGCTCTTACAAACTTCCAAAGTTAATAGAATAACAAGTAGCAGGTAATAAGATAGGATGAGCAGTTCAGGTTCAGATTAAGATGCAGGACAACAAACCCAATGACTACAGTGAGACAGATAGTGGAGAAAAATATTTAGATGAAGAAGGAATCCAACTGAGCATTCTTCAGCATGAAGAAAGCATATGACAAGGCCCAAGAAAGATGATTTGTGCAGTCCTGTGATGGCTTTAATTCCTGGAATCACTGGTAAAATTAGTGCAGGCTATGTACAGGAATCTGCTGACACAAGCACAGAAAGTATTAAGATTCCCAGAGGGGTGCCCAGTGGGAGTGGATGTGTACTGGAGTCCATCTCTAAGCCCGCTGTTGTTCATACTAATGATGGATTAAATCAGCAAACAGGTTATAGGGGACAGATCAACAAAGATGCTGTATGCAGTCAATGTGGCACTAAAAGCAGACACTATCTACAGTCAGTGGTGGTTGGTGACTTCAAACTAAGGGGACTTTAGAAGGCAAAGGAATGGGTGAGGCTAACTGTTTTATTTTTTTATTTTACATTTATTTATATTTATTTTTTTTATTTTACATTTGTTGACCGGGCTGGTCTAATTGGATACATGTCCATTTTCAGCAGAGGCCCGGGGAGAAAAGCTCCAAGAGAAACAGTTAAAAATAGCAAATTTACAGATTTTACTCAGATAAAAATATACAATAGCACAGAATAGCACACAAAAAATTCACTCAGGGAGAAAAAAAGTACAAGAGAAAAAATAAGAAATAAATAACATAAGCAATAGTGCAGGGGTGGAATGGGGTGAGTCTCTATTATGTCATGTCAATGACCATTACCTGTGAACAAACAAATGATGGGGTAATTAATTCCCTTTCATCCACAAACCATCCATCACCTTAGAAATCTGACTGCAACCAATGAGAAATGGAGCCCTAGAAAAGGACTCACTGGGCCCCCTGTTGCACAACAGTCCCATCTGTACCTCTCCAGTGCTTTTCCTCTGTTTTCCCCAACATCTCACTACATCATTCAGATAAATTACTTCTTTCTTACTTTTTTCACACTTTAACTTTCTTCTTAAGTCTTATCACATCTTAACTGGCCAAGACTCCACCACAGTAAGCATGGGGGAAGTAACTATACACAGCGAGGGGCTGGGGGCTTCTAGACACCCAGAAGTCATAGGTTTCTAGATGTTCAGAGGTGCATCTCAGAGCTTTTGTTTTATTTACCTATGAAGAACTGAATAAATATCATGAATAAGGAAAGAAATTCAGTTTTGTGTTTTTTTCTTTCAAGGAAACTAAGTTGAACATAAAACTAAATGTTCAAAGCTAAAAAAAAAAAAAAAGTACTCATAATAAAATGAGAAACCAAATGATTGCAAAGATCTATAAATCCTGTCTGAGAATAGTCTGCCTCCTTAGCCCTCAAAAAAATTAGTTACCATCTATGTACCTATCTTGCATTAAGACTAGATGAAAGTAAAGGCACAAATAGACAGAGGCAGATATTATACAACTGAAAGTCTAGGGGGAGTAATGCAGAGCACCTGGATAAACCTACAAAAAGACAGAAAGCATGTGCAGAGTCCATGCTAGAAGGACTCACAGCTAAAAACTTAACCAGACAAGCAGGCGCTGTGATACAACAACCGTACTCACCACCCACAATGACCAGTTGCTATATACCACACTCAGTTTGCCCAGATCATCATGGACAGTCACTTATTGTGCAGGATGCTGATACTTGTGATGAAAGGTGAAACAAATGAAGACCAGGTGGCTACTTTTAGATACACTGCAATGTATCCCTTCACACAAAGTAATTTTGATCACAGACAGCCCCTATATCCGTCAGTTACTGACACTTACATGACTTTTGAGTATTTACCTCAGAACTTTGATTCAGATGAAATGAATGCATACGTAAATAACTGCCACACAGAAATGTATCTTCTCTGCTCACTGCTGTCAGAATACAGTGTGCACTGCATTGCACCCCCATCTCTCTTAACCTCTTAGTTCAAGAATAAAGTAGAAAGCTAAAAATAATGGAAGGCAAAGAACCAAAATCAGACAGGAGTGAGCTGAGACGATACGGTACTATGTGTGCCCTTATATACTTAAAATGTTGCCAGGACAATTGTCATGCTTTTTCCTAATACTATTATATCTTATATTCAAATGTCTGTCATTATTTAGTAACTGCAGTTCTTAGTAATTTGCCAGAAAAAAGCATTATGAGGAATAGACCAAAATATGAGGCAAAATCATAGACTTTGTGATAAAAACAGGGACAGCTGAGAGCATATATGCCCCCTCCACATGCATGCATACATATATTCTACACATGCACACACACACACACACACACACACACACACACACACACACACACACACACACACACACACACACACACACATATTCACACTCACACACACACACACACACACACACACACACACACAAACACACACATCCATGGGTCTAGTTCTAAATTTTGAAGTTTCAAAACTTCGAATTTCTTATGGTCAAAGATCGATGTTTTAAAACTTCGAAATGTAAATAAAAAAAGAATAAAAACAACATTTTTTTTTACCCTGTACCCCAACACCCCTGCTAATTAAATATGCCAACTCCAACATCACACTACAGTGATGGAAACAGTAAATATACCATTCCATGATGTAGTGTGATCTCCATTTAAATGGTTCGAAGTTTCAAAACTTCGATCTTATGGTCTTAACTGTAAAAAATTCAAAGTTGTGAAATTCAAAATTTAGAAGTAGACTCAAAAACACACACACACTCATCCATACCCACACACATATACACAAACATGCACACTCAAACATACTCTTAAATAAAAAATACTTAACTTCTTAGTCCTGCATTTTGGATCAAAGGCATGGATAGTTTTTTAAAAAAAAATGTATGCATATGCATACAAGCATTATTCATATTAACAGCTAAATACATAAACGTACTCCTATGTTGGTATCTCTGTAAAACCCCATCCTCTATTTCATTTACAAACCAGGCTGCCTCAGTAAAATGAGGTAGCCTAGTCCAAATAAAACATCTCTTTACTGCTTCATACCGCAGCCGATGGAGCCCCTTTTCAAGTGGCTTTTTTATTTTCCATTTAGTTGCCTTAGTCATCATTTAAAATAAACATAATGCTGAGGTGTTTTCAAAACAGCCAGGTGATCGGAGTTATATGATGTTTTTTTCTTTTTGTTATACAGTTTGGAGCTCAGAACTCTGCACATGTGCAGTAGCATGCAAGGAGTTCTGTGCTCTCCTAAAAGGAAAAATAAATTAAGCTTGCACCTGTCCACAGAATAAAAAATAAATAAATATTTTTTTTTGTAGACTAGGGGGTGCTGCAACCCAGCAGCCAGTACCATGAGCCACCCCTTTATACATTGAATTATTGGGTATAGGAATGCATAACTAAGGGTACCTGGGATGAAACTAAATACAGTCAAGACAACGATCATGGCAGCAAAAGGATGATATCATAGGAAACTGAAAATTTAGATGGAAGGAAAATAATGGAAGAGGGTAATAGCTTCAACCCCCCCAATACAACCATACTTACCATAACCCTGCCACTGCCCCTAACCCCAGTCCATCACATCATCTTAGAAAAATCTCATTCCCTAACAGTACCACTAAACAAAATTGGTAAATACATATACATTGCATGCATACCACTACAAATACATACCATTAAAACTATCACATAAGTCCAAACTCTGACACTGATTCAGAAACGCATGTATACAGAGCTGGATCATGGTCAAATGGGGTCCTAGGCAGGGTAATGGATTAGGGACCCCAGCTTGCAACAGCAACTCCTCCCCCCGGCAGTCATTCCAGTGTCCCATTACTTGGCTATTTCTCCCCAGTTATCATAAACACAGTTCAAACCTGTCAGTGTACATACTATTTTATTCTTTACTTGTACAATCATTACATATATTTGGATTTAATTTAAAACTGTAATTTCAACTTATATAGCACAAACACTGATAACAATTTGCTAAACAAAACAATACAGTCTTAGAATGAAAGCAGGCAGGATGAACAGTAAACTTCTTTGCCCTTGAACCTGCATCGAAACCCACATTCAAAGAAAATGCATGTGGCTAATGGTGGGTTAAGTTTACTTTTGGGCTGTTTTCAAACCATAGGCTGCTTGCACACATTTTTAGGACCATGCATACATGTATGTGTTCTTTGATTCACCTTCCTGATTGTATTAAATTATATTCCTTGTATAATACAGCACCATTTGTTAGGGTGTGTTTTAAATTTGTAGTTTTGAACATTTTTTCCATTAAGCAATCAAACAAAACCAATAATGAAACAAACACCCATTTCAGAGCATTTCAGTTATACAAGGCCAATCAAACTTCATTACAATCCAAGAATATATCAGTCAGTATGCACAGTATCTGCAGAAGTAAAAGTTATCTTTGATCTGCTATGCCTCCAACCTTACAGATCTCAAGTCTCTAACTCAAACCGCCTTCACAACCACTGAAAAATGGATGCATCAAAACCACCTCTCACTTAACGCTAACAAAACTAAGATTCTTCTATTTACTCACTCTAAATCCATCCCCACTGAAAAAAACTAATTTAATATTACTAGCCTCAACAGCTCCACCATTGACATCTTTCCCTCTGCCAAACTCCTAGGGCTCACCATTGATGAACACTTAAAATTCAATACCCACATCCAACTTAACATCAAGAAAACCCACATAAAACTCGGCCTACTGTACAGAAACAATCAATTCCTCTCCCCCTCTACTCGACAGACCTTGGCCACTACTTATCTCCTCCCATCTCTTCTATATGGTGCTCCTCTACTTACAAATCTATCTTCCACCCTAACCTCTAAACTGGAAGTATGCTACAATAAAATCTCCAAATTCGCCACCAAGGCAAATTCCCTCTCTCATCACTGCACCTCCTTACAAACTTTAAATTGGCTTGAACTCCCTAATCAACTAGACTACCTCCAAATAGTCTCTGCCCACAAACTAATATTCCAACCTATCGGCTGCCCCGCACTATCCAATATTCTTCAACCATATACCCCCCCCCAGACCCCTTAGATCTTCTCACCAAAACCTTATTTCCATCCAAAAACCCAAGCGCCCAGCTGGCCAGCTTTTACTCTCCTATTCCCTAGCTAAAAAGTGGAACACCCTGCCCTCTACTCTGAGGACGTGTGACAACCTACACTCCTTCAAAACACAACTCTATTGCTACCTGCAAACTCAAAGAAAATGCAACTGCACTCTTTATTCTTTACCACCCAAGCTCTCATCTTCCTACTCTCCTGGCTAAATTTCATACCTTGCTAATTTTCCCTTTAATCCTACATTGTTAATGTATCCAACCTTATGCTTTATGCCTCTCTTCCTCCAGGACAATTCTCATTTAACATCCTAGTTGCTTAACTATGAATTACTTTAGTATTGAATGCTTTTACCAGCTGTCTGTGGAATTTCCACCTATTTTTGAATGTAAAACAAATAATTTATTTTCTCTGTATTTTAAGTTTATGTATTTTTTACTTGTATTTTCATTATGTGATGTAACATTGTACTGTGGAGCTTTTCTCCCCGGGCCTCCACTGAAAATGGGCTCTTGAGCACAGTGGACCTCCACGGTCACCAACTGGAACAAATAAATAAATAAATAAATAAATCTGAATAATTCCACATTAAAGAGATCTGTAACTAATGAAGAGGATGCTGTTACCATACAACTTTACATTTCAGTGTTTCATCCATGTGTGCTGCCCTTGAAGAATAAATTGCCTATTTAATGTAAAAAAAAAAGTTGTTTAGCTGGTAATATTGCAATAGGGAATGGCTGGCAAACCAACAACAGGTTTGTAGTTACTAGACAGCTCATCTAAAGGAAGACACACTGAGGAGTCCAGCACCCCCCCCCTACAAAGTACACTGCAGTGACAGCAATCCATCTACATGGTGTGGAAGTAGAACCCAAACCTTTCTAAACGAAGGCAAGTATGCTGCCTACTGTGCTACTAACACTGCTTTGAAACTCTATTGCGCAAACACTAACAGCCATTGATAAAGGAAACAGTTGTACACTGAAAAAAGAATTAGCATGAGCAACAGTAAATTTCTATTCCTTCGAAACTCACATTTCCTTAAAAATGCAATGACATTGTTAAATAGACCAGTAGAACTGTAGAGGATTCAGGATCTTGTCTTCGGTAACCAAGGTATAGGGTTTGAGCCTGAGCAAGTTAATTAACTAACCTGCCATCCCTCACTAGGGCATTATACACACACATGCGCGCACACACACACACACACACACACACACACACACACACACACACACACACACACACACACACACACACACACACACACACACACACACACACACGGAAGGAAGATATGTCCTAGGAATGAATGTCATCTATGAAGGAACCTAGCAAGGAAACAGGAATGTTTAAAATATGCATACGTAAACACATGCAAACAAGTAGCAGCAATGTAGATGTTTGTGTATGGATGCATGCACAGACACAGAGTGCATTCTTAAAGAACACTGTTAAGAAAAGCAGACATGTAATTTTATTCATTTTTTTTTTTTTTGTTTAATTAAAAATTAAATGTTGTGTCAGTCCCCCAGCCATCAGGCCCTAGGCAACTTCCTAGGTTGCCTAGTGCTGGATCTGGCTCAGTATGCATACTACAAAACACAAACACACACACACACACACACACACACACACACACACACACACACACACACACACATATACCTTTTAGAAGACTACTGTATCTTTAGATGAAACTAAATCTATCTCTCTGCCTAATCCATAATCGAACCATAATTAGCAAAATCCACTTTCCTGCATGCAAACATAGCTCACATACAACAGGAGCAGTTGACAAGGTGATATTTGAACTCTCTGAATGTTGACAATGACCCTTTTGATGTAAAGTGACAGCAGTATAATTGTTGACAAGATGTGCATCTGAGAGTAAACTGCACCAATATGTATGCAAATATCTATCGCTATAGCTACATATCTATCTCTATATCTATATCTGTCTTTCTATATATCTGTATGTATATATATATATATATATATATATATATATATAGAGAGAGAGAGAGAGATTAATATACATGTATACATATATATATATATATATATATGCATATATACATACATATAAACACACACACACACACACACACACACACACACACACACACACACACACACACACACACACACACACACACACATGTTTGTGTATGTATAATCTTAAGACCTTTTTAAAAGGGTAATAAAAATGTTTGAATCAGAAAGGGGCAGTAACTGTCTTATCTTCACCATCAGAGTATGCAACCGACATACATATTTAAGAATGTGATGAAGGGACAGGGCATGCGGGCATCCAGATCAAATGCCAGTGAGGTGGGGTTCCAGAAGAATTAGCCTCTTTAAAGGGTAGATTTATGGAAAGCGGGTATAGTGAGCCAGAAGTTGACAGAGCGTTACAACCTATTACAGCCCTATGTACAATTAGGGCTAGACCATATTTGTCTGAGAAAGTGTGTTCTCAGAACGATACACTGGTGGAGGAACAAAATCATCATACCGCTATTAGGTTATCAGTAACCTACTCTCGTAAGACAAGTCACCGATATTTTGCAGAAACATTGGCAAGTCCTGCTGGTAGACCCCGAAATGAGGTCTATCATAGGGGACAAACCAAGTTTTTTTTTATAAAAATAAGAAGTCCCTAAAGCAGTTGTTGTGCTATCCGAGAATAGACAATGATAAGGATATGATGGGCTGCTTAAATGGGATAATTCCTTGCATGAAATGCAAGTATTGTCCATATATTGACTCTAGTGGTAGCTTCATTCACGAGGACACAGGCAGAGAGTGGAGATTTAAAGTGCATGCAACTTGTAATACTTACCATCTCATTTATTTAGCTCACTGTAAAGTGTGTTGCTCCTATTATGTGGGCAAGACAGACAGGAGATTAAGTGACCGCATTCGGGAACATTTGTATGCCATCAGTACTGGGAATGATACTAATGCATTAGCTAAACACGTGAAAGCCACAGATGAGACACACATTTTTAATTTTATGGTGATAGAGACTGTCCAAGTTGATAGATGAGGGGGAGATGTTAGGAACCTAACAGAAACATCAGATATGAGATGGATAATTAGGTTTAGAGTATATATGGATAAGGGTCTGAATGATCATGTGTCCATTAAACTAGCCCTTAAAGCTAAGAACCCTTGTCTATAAATATGGGTTTATACTTATGGTTTAGTGTTGATATTTATAGGAGGTTATGTGTTCTTTTTGATATGCTTTTTATGCATATTTCAGTAGGTATATGCTTTTAAGGCATTTAAATTTCTTAATTGCTTGAGTGATTTTATGTCTATTGTATTTAAACTCACTGTTTCTTTAATGTCTTGTCTGATTAAGTAGTATTTTGTTGAACTGCAAAAGTGCTCACGTATTAAATGTTTTCTGGTCTTTCTACTGGATTTTGTTTTTTTCTATATTTACAACCATCTGTTGGTCCGCTACGTTTTTGTGCTGCATTTTTGTATATTCATTTTGTCGACCTGTTCTCCACCCTATCTGGTTTTGTGTATTGAGGAAATGAAACAATGTATCAATATTAACCAAGCTTAAAATCAACTGTTTAAGTTACATTTGGTATTACAAATATCTATTCTAATGCATTAACAATGGATATGGAACCTGAAAAATTCACAGACTTAAAATGAAAAGTCTCAAAAAGCTTTAGTTTCATAAAACTGCACCGTAATGATTCCTGAAATCAAATGCAAATAAATCACTGAAACCAGAACTTAAAAAGTCATCAGTCAAACATGAATTACATTTGACTTGTAACTTTTACTTCCTGGTTTTTCTTGGTTTATTTATTGGCAGGTTTAATTAGTACTGCGGTAATATGAAAACCTCTGTTCCAACATCTATTAAGTAAATCAAAACAGCAAAGTAACACAGTACCACGAAAATTAAGCAAAATATGATTGCACAGTAACAAGGAGTTCTATCAAAGACTGGAGTATAAAAGTCCAAAGAACCTAATAGGGAGTTATTCATCAGAAGACATTAAACATATATGCTTACCACAACACAGTACAGTGACAAAATACTGACATTTTTAGTGAATTTATATATTTTGCTGTGTCCACTATGTTCCAGCAAGACAAATGAAGCAGCAGAATGGATGTGAACACTTGTACAACTATGCATTGGTGACAATAAAAAAATCCAAGAATTAAAATGAATAAGAATTTAGTCCACAACCCACAGTGAAAGCAAATCAGTCCACTTCAAAAAAACACTGCAGCATGCTAACCGTAAAAAAGTAATAACATATTCATTGAAACTTTAGAAATATTTTACACTTTAGCAGTGGAAATCAACTGTCACCATTTTGTTTACATCACGCAACTAATGAAATGATGGTCAGTCATTTATAATGACAAGAGTGGAAAATAGTTTGAACCACAGCAGCTTAAATTTAATATATAATACAAACTTATTACTTTTAGAAGCAATAACATATGAAAGGAATATACTGGTTGAATGGAAACAGTTGAAACAAAAATTTGAAAGGGACTTAAATTTCAACAAATCTCACAACAGTTGTCTAAAGTAATAAAACTACATGGCAAAATAAAATTGAAAGCAACCTACCAATAAATACAGGAAGATACATTAGTTGAAAATGAAAAGTTATAATAGTTGGTAATACACCATCTGGGCAATTGTTTGCAGTTCTGAACATATAGACAGGACAGTTGCAGTGCAGAGAATGACAATGCAGTAATACACTGTTTTCACCACAAGCTGTATAGAAAATGATTACAAAGGCCAAGTTTGTGTAGTGTTAAAGAAAGGAATGATGGGGGGGTAACAAGAATATGACAAAAACATTGAAGTACACCAAGGCAATGCACAGAGTCTGAGTGAACAATTTGAGAAACATAGATGTACAACAGCAACAACAAAAAAGGAATGCAGTTTGACAATATCAACAGGTGCAAGATTCAAGGGGAGTATAAACAAATAGCTTAAAAAGACATGGGTCAGCACAAAAGTACCTGTTATGCTGTCTGGTGGCTAAAAAAATGAATAAACTGTTGGTTTTGTAGTTTATCCAGGAGGCAGGCAAATTACAAAAGATGGTCATTTGGTGCTCATTTATCTTCAGAATTCTATGCTTCTTTGGTAATCACTGAGGTGTGTGAGAAGTAAATGTTTCATTTTCATTTCAATTATTTATACTTTAAACAAGAATCAGGCATGGGCAAAACCTGTTTTAATTTTCAAACATGGCCATAAAATTACATAAATGCAAACTTTAGTGGAAGAGTGCCATAAAAATAACCAGTTTCTCAGTTTACATTTAAACACTGAAGGGACTGTTTAGAGAGACACATTTAAATAACATTTTGATAAGACTTATTGCTTTCTAGATTGCAGACCTCAAGAGTACTGGCCAAAGCATAAGAAGAACTCCAGACATTCCTCTGGACAGGGTTAAGTATCTATAGGTGCATAGCTATACCAAGTAGGGTAGTACTACATAATTTATGGGCCTTTCCTGAGTCATGAGATTATTATCTAAAATGAGGAGTGCTAATTATCTGAAGCATTTCTCCCCGGGCCTCCGCTGAAAACAGGCTCTGTGGAACCTAGTCGGACTTTCCCGGTCAACAAATGTTAAATAAATAAATAAATAAATAAATAAAATAAATAAAATTAAAAGTTGTCTCACAGTTTCTATGGCCTGCAGACTGGCAGTTGTTTCCCTTCTTTTCAAATGAACAAATCCTTAGTCCATGGCAGATTTAAGCTTTATTGTGAAAGATTGTGTTGATTTGCTATTTGATGAAGAATTTTGAAAAGAAGAGTATATCTATATATATATATATATATATATATATATATATATAAATATATCTATAAATATATATAGATATATATATATAGATATAGATATATATATATATATATATATATATATATATATATATATATATATATATATATATATATATACATGATAGCATTTTGCTTTGGTATCTTCCTTTACAGAATGTTAGGATTATATAAAAAAGGTTTTGCTGAGCAATTCTTATTTGCTATTTTGTTCACCCAACAATCTCTTGACCAGTATCTTTATGCTCATGTCTGTCAAATTATGCATGAAGATACCCCATGTTACCTGCTTTCTCAGAAAGGACCGACTCTCCATTCTTTACCAGTTTATGTTTAAGCATTTGGTCCTGCAGTCTCTTTAGGGGATATTACCAGGGAGGTGAGGATTACAGTTTCCTATCTCTCTGTTTGCAAGCAGGGTAGTCCAGTAGCATTACAGGACTGAGTTATGAAGAGGGAGTTCACATGAATCCTCTTTATCCTTCATTTACTATCAGCAATTTGTCATACACAATATACTCAAAAGTGTAAAGGGCATAGTCTTAACCATATGAATGATTATGCCCCTAAAGGCTCTTGCAATTTTTAACAGGGTAAATACCAGTTACGGGCAGAAAATTATTTGAGATTGGAGTCACACAGTTCTAAACAATGATGAATAAAGTAATGAGATGCTGTGAATTCCTTAGACCGCTGAATTCATAAAATGCCTAAACTTTTCTGCTCTTAGAAAGTTCACATCCTGTAATACATTCCTGTGCTAAATCTCCTCTCCCTAGTGGATCACACAGCACAGTGGACAGACCAATGTAATCACACAGTTCATAGAAGATACATGAACCTCATTTTAAGTTCTGTACTAAATCCTCCCAACCAATGGTTGGCACAGCAACATGGGTGAATGAGTGTAATTATGCAGTGCAAAGGGCATGTATCTGCCACAGTCTAAGCTCTGATCTATGATCCACCACAATCCAGTGGATTGTGGAGCAGTGTGAATATAATTACATAACTTAATGTGCACATGTCTGCCTTAGTCTAGGCCATATATTAAATCTGCATATCCCATATGAATTCCAATGCAATGTGGGAAAAGAAGTAGAATTATACAGTTCAAGAGACACAAGTTTGCATCATTCTCACACCCCAATGGATCTTGTAGCATTGTGAACAGATTAGATTAATTGCACAGCAAAAATGACACATAACTGTATCAGTAAGTTTCCATTCCTCGGTCACACTTATTTTCAAAAGATATGTCTCACTTTGCAATTTTTTTAATTGCCATGACCTCCACTACCTGGCAGCTATCAATCATTCTGGGTTGGTATAATGGTTAAGGTGTTTACCTCACATAAACAAGGTACATGGTTTGACTCTCATCTTTGAACAGGAAATTGAGTAGGCTTAAAATGACCCTCAAGGGCAGCTAGCCTAGTACTTATCTATGAATGACTGAGGGGTCTGTTTGTTTCCCCAAAGTCTTTTTGCTGTGATGTTATTTTTTGAATCTCTGTAAATAAATGGGGAGACACTGATGACTTTATCATATCCTTGACATAGTCTGGTTATAGAATAATACTCCACTGAGGGCCACAATCTCCAAAACAGAAAGACAGGTGGTCAGTACAGAAGTGCAGTGAGGTACTTTTTCATCATCTAGAATTGAACTAGTTTGAGGGCCACTTGAGGCCTAAGAGTCATGAGTCTGAGATGCCTAAGTTAAGAAATTGGAATTAGAAACACAGATGCATCATTCATAATATGTTACAATACTAACTCTTCTGAAAGATTTGCATTGCATAGTACAGTTTGCACTGGTCTCTGATATGTTCTTCAATATAAATGATCTCAGTCTTCAATCACTACTTTTAAGATCAAAATAGAATTGTTAGAATTGTTTAGCAATGCAGTTCACTTTGTAAAATGGCAGTGGGTAGGCATCTCTGTGTAATATTAGTTTGTGGTTTAATTCAGTCATGCCTTATATTACTTTCTATGAAACAAACAAAGCACAGTTAATGCTTTAATATAAGAATAGCTTTAAAAGTTAAGAAGCAATTTTGCTGACAGCTGTCTTTTTTTTTTGCCAAAAGCAGCTAATAGCTTTAACCTATCTAAAGTCTTTGATACACTTTTCTAATACCTTTCCTCAGTGTAAATGATATTGCGTACAAATTGAAAAAACAAAGATTAGAAAATGAGAAAACAGTGAAAGCATAATTATCTCGGTACTTAGATATGCTTTATACACATTATGTTGGATCTAGGCTTCACCCACCCCCATTTCAAACAACCTCATACCATGTTTGCATTTTGAGACATTATTATATACATTTTTAACTTTATGTGTTATATTGAAGATTCATTACCCATTCAGATTTACAATACTATAATTCCCAAATCTATATCCTTATAAGGTATAATCACAGAAACTGAGCTACCATACCCCAGAACCAGTATCATACATACCAGTCATCTCTGTCCTTTATCATTCATTCTTGAGAAAGGATACTGTGTCAACACATCACAATAAAACATTTTGCAATAACCATGGCTGACAAAAGTGTAAAAGGCAGATAGTTTGACTGGACATGGTTCTCCAAGGCTCTACTAGTCTCTAGGTACATTTTTAATAACACCAGCTTATTGAAGTTAACCTTTGGTTGATGCTAGTGAAAACAAAAAGAGCACAACAATGTATGGAGTTACCAGGACTGTTCATACAAGACAAGAACTATTTACAAGTGTCAGTACAGGACAGCATGAAGAGGAAGACAGACCACGTTTTTTTCCCATCCTTAGAAGTTTCCAATGCTTGAAAATAATTGCTGACAGAGTGACCTGCAGGAGTAGTAACCAGTTCTTTTCAATCAAAGTGAGGAATCTTTTTCTTACTTCAGGTAACACATCTAGATATGAAAAAATAAACATTATCAAAATGTTTTTAAGCATGACGTGAATCATCTGCTGACTGCATTTCTTTTCCCACCAATTTTATCATCAGCTATGAAACCACAAATCCTCCACCTCTTAACATAGACTTCACCAACCTACATAAACATAAACCTACTCTAATGTACTCTAACCTCCCATCAGCTTTACAATGAAATGCTAAAGGCATTTTTCCACACCTAACCTTTGTGTACACTATTACTGCTCTTACAATGTAGAGCCATTATACAAAATTCTGTCTCTGAACATCTGATATGCTCAAATAATCAGTCAGTATACAGTTTAACTCAGAGGATGTGAAATTAAATGCAGGCTGCTGAATACTGGCAATATAGAGAATAAACTGGTCCAGTTAGCCTAGCTAACTATCACAGAGTCCTGGATCAAAGACAATAATCCTGACTTACATCATTTCTTCCTTGGTTACCAGAACATCATTAATAAAGGGCCAGTTGAAATGACTGAAGGAAAAATACTTTTCATCTCTAAAAAATGCCATACATTTCAATAAAATAGCCCACTGCAACAGTCCTCACTTTGTTGCTAAACTGGATCATTGCTGAGATATCAAATGTCAACTCACCAGAACTTATCCTGCCCTTGCCCTGGAATAGCAACCACTTTCTCCCAAAACACACACCTTTTTCTTCCTTATGAGCATACTGGTTAGACCTATAGTAATAAAAAAGACCTATTTATTATCAGTTCCTTCAGTATTAACCTAATATGTCCACAAAGTTATGAAGTCCTAACGATCTTCCCTTGAGCAGAGACTTGCTCATATCATCAGTAAATCTGCCAGTCCCATCCCAAAGTCCAATAACTGTGGTATACAGTACATTATAAGATTATGATGTGGGCATAGATGCAAGGGAATGCATGTCATCTGTTCAGATAATAGGTAGGGAATACAATAATGACACAGAACATTAAAAAACATGCCTGTGTATTGCTTTTAATTTTGACCAGTCTGACAATTATTTTTAGAAGCATTTTAGATTATCTATTTCTTCCTCACCTTCTAATAACTAACATTCTTGACAAAATTTCATCAATCCATATATAACCACCATCTGTTAGTGCTGACACACCAATGACCTGCATCCTCCATATCACAAAAATCACCCACCACCTCTATTACCATTCAGATCAAGGACTTGCCATCTTTCTTTATTAAATAACCTTCAAAAGCAATAATTCCTAATCAACTTCAAGTTAAAGAGGAGAAAATATAACAAGTGGATGACGGAACAATATAGCTCTCTACCCAAACTTACTGATACAGCTATGGAGAATGGAACAATGAATAACTCCTTCTTACCATTCAACAAAATAGTTCTTGTTCCTCGGAGATTCAGTTAACAAGCAGTATAGAGGCATTACTCATAAGCTAATCCAAAACCTCTGGAATGAAGCCATTGCTATAACTCATAAAATCCCAATATGTTCTTCCTCAAAATCCATTACTGACTATCCACTATTCACTGTCTACTGCCCCTAAATGACTATCTGTCTTTCTTTCTTTCTGAATTTTCCAGACCACTGCCCACTGTCTCATCTCCCTCTAATGACCAAGCGTGCTCAGACAAAATCAGTCTGAAATACTTCTTTCCCCCTCTTTTTTTGCTACTGCATCCGTTTTCAAATGATTTTTCTTCATCCTGGATAGGGTGGACAGCATGTAGGATTATTAAAATAAAGTACCCAGATTGTATCCCAAATGGAGGGCTCTATCACATTTGCAAACGATCTCTTAGAATATCTACCATTACTTTCTCCTCACCAGTTAACTGTTCTATCTCAAGACGTCCACAATACTGACAAGTTGCTTGATTTGTGAAAATGAATAAAAGTGCACTTGACTGATAAATATAAATGCAAATATTTAAGAGATGCAGAATACGTCATTTTGAAAAAATATTGACTATTTCCTGCCCACTTCCCTCCTGCTTACTTTGTGTTATTCTCCCAACTGCTTACTCTTTCCTGGTTTTCTTCTTCTTCTTCTTGTCCTCGCCTTCATACCTTCATCTCTTACTTTTTCTCTTCACCTTACTCTACTCTACCCATCTCCACTTGTCTGTATCTCTGTGACCACATTTGTCCATGTTCTCTTGTCCTCCACCTTTCTCGCCTGTAAAACTTTCTTTCCCATCCTGTCTCCAGGCTTCCTACTGTCTCTTCATCTCCATTTCCACATTAAATCCCACGCTTTACTAGCCAGTCAACTAACATTTCTAGCTCCCTTATTCTATTCTGATATACTCCCATGCTCTTGCAGACCTCAAAGTTCTTTGCCAGCCTAAAGCCCCCAGAGCAAACAGGCTCTTGCTCAGTTTGCATAAACATGTCTGAGCACTATAATACAGTGTATGGTCTCTTGTTACATTTCATTACTTCCTAAACGTGGCTGACATCCTCTTACCAGCATTTTTCCTTCACATTAGGCAGTGTTATATTATCTACTGAGTACAACATAGTTTTTCTTTATGTGAAAAGTACAGTTGTATATCTTTCCTCTTAATAGAGCTATGCTGTGACCAGCCTTTTTTAACCACAGTCGGAAGCATGGTCATCTGTAGATAACTTTGAAGGCACCCTTGAAAGAATTTCAACTTTTTTTCAGTCACAGACAGCTATGGAGTTTTTCATCTGACTTCAAGTTCTTTTCAAAAAATTCCCTTGTTGTTCTGATAAATATGAATTAATCAGACTACATGATATATGATTATGTTTCCAGGTTCATACTTCATAATTAAGCCACTTCTGCAGCCTCAGCTATATTCTTTGTAGTATTGGTAATGCTTTGTACAAGGCCTTCTTAAATATATGTTCAAGGGAAAGTCCTGGAGTAAATTTTCTCATAGATCAAAGTTGTACTTGAGTATGGACAGGGATGAACTTTGTTTAATGTGGATGGCGAGTTTGGTCCAGAGCAGCAGTATCCTCTGTGAGATATACCTGTCCCTCCAAACCATTCTGTTGATACTGCAGAACAGGTTTAGATCCCTAGACCGAGTATTTCTGATGCTATTGCACTCATACCGCTCAACTTTCAGATTTCTCAGAATGTCCAGATTTTTGCCTCTTATTTTTGGTCTGTTCCTCATAAAATTTTGGTTTCCTGGCAAATCACTGGAAAATCATTGAGAACTGAAGTCAGAAAATAATGACAGACATTTAAAATTCAGACTTCATACTCTTCAGAAAATCCATGCTAATGCAAAACCTGCAATTCTATCAACTTTATTCATTCATAAGTGCAATATTTAAACATTACCCTATTTTTTAGGCCTTTGTCCCCCTATTATTTATGGCTTTTTCCAGATTTGTTGCTCTAAGTGATTGAAAAGTATGCACTTGCTGATCCATCATTATTGGGTTGGAGGATGCATTGTACGCCAGACATACAAGACATAAGTGTCAGACAAGGAGTGATTTTTCTGATTTCCCATCCACCGTCCCAGGTTGTGGTTGAATAAGGTTAGGGAAGGACTTTGCTTTACATGGATGGGAAGCCTATTCCAGAGAATGGATATTCACCGAGATACATACCTGTCCCTCCAACACATCCTATTTAGGTTGCAATCAAAGTAATCCATGAATGTAGCTGCTCTGGAGCTGCTTGTTTTGCAGATATGTGAAAGGCCCATTATGGCAGGATCCAAGGATGTCTTTTATGCCAGGCATCAATTTCCTCTCAGCAGTCTGTAGGAAGCAGAGCACAGAGATAAGGCTTGGAGGCAATCTGCACAGGCCATTGTGTTTACACCCTGTTTTCTTTTTGTGAGGAACCCCTGTGAGGTACATATAGGTGGGTGGTGGGGGTTGATGTACTTAATGATGAGGCTAATGATAGCTAACTACAGTGGCGTGATGAATTCCCTGGGCCTGAACCTAGATGCTATTTCCTGACTTATAAGCTGAGTCACATAGATGATTTTCTTGCACCATTAGACACATGTTGGTCAAAAAACAGGTTACTATTCATAAGCCCCTTAATCCCTGACTACTATGCCTACTTTTGGGGATGTTTTATCAAAGAGATTTCCCTAGGTGGCCAACTTCTCAGATGCACTCATGTATTTCTTGGCATTGAATTTTAAGCCATGGCTTTTGTAAAAGTCAACTGTCTGTGTTCAACCTTCCTTTCAGCCCTTTCTGTTCGTCTGCCTTCTAGTTTAGCTATTCATTCAATCTCCACACGTCTTCCTTGTGTGTATGATATGATGTCTAGTACTTATTTATTTATTTTTTATTTTATTTATTTAACTTTTGTTGACCGGGAATGTCCGACTAGGTTCCACAGAGCCTGTTTTCAGCGGAGGCCCGGGGAGAAACGCTCCAGATGCATACTTAGTCTAATCATCTTACAAGCACACCTATGTTATTCAGCTTCATTATGTATATTTGTTTGACAATATGATAATTTCACAGTTAGTCATATGCAAATGTGTACATGTGCAAACTTGTGTGAGCAACTTATGCTGCAGTGTTTGTTTATGTATATCTCTCAAAAGTACTTTTATAAGATGCACCTAATCATTTTGTGCATTGCATCTAGACTATGGCTGAGATCATTAAATTATTGAATGAGTACACTAGCCTGCTTGATGATTTCTAAGCAAAAAATAAAATAAAATAAAAAAAAAACTACATATTGACTCTGTGTGTGTGCTAGCTGCCCTTACAAGCCATTTAAAGCCTAGCCAGTTTCCCTTTTGGTGCTTCAGTTAACATACCCCATCTGGTGTTACACTGGTCTTGTATATCCCATGGTTGATAATTACATATTGCCTCTAGTGAGAATAACTGGACTCATACCATAGATGATTTCAGAGGACCCATGCAGGGCATAAAGCATTTAGGAACTGCCGATGTCCATTAGGAGAACAGGGGACAGTCCTGGGGTAAATTTTTTGTTTTCCATCCATAGATCTAAGTTGTGCTTGAATATGGACAGGGATGAGCTTTGTTTTACATGTATGGGGAATCTGTTAAAGAGCAGCTGTATCCTCTGTGAGACAAGCATGTCCCTCTGCTGATATTGTAGAAGAGGTTTACATCCCTAGACTGAGTATTTCTTATGCCGTTTGAGTTGCTGATGTACAGTAGTTCCATCAGTAATGGGGTTGGTGATGCCTTGTCTGACAGACACAGGTCACCTCTTAGCAGTCTGTAGAATACCCAATATAATGACAGGACTTTGAGACTGTTTGTATAGGACATGTTGTTTGGGCCTTGTATCATTTTAGTGAGGTATTTCTATTGGTTTTCTAGTTGTTGCATGCGTGTCTGGATACATAGATGTCAAAGGGGATATTATAATCAATGATTGGCCTAATAAGGGCTGAGTAAAGGGGTACAATGACATCCCTAGATGTAGACATAATCCCTTTGTTAATAAGCTGTACAGACAGACTTTCTTAAGACAATGGACACGTTATACAAAAGTTAGCTCACCATCCACATAAGTTCGCAAAACACTTTGGGGTATATTGCCAGTGAGATAGTTTCCTGGTTTTAATATCTTCCCAAAGGATATGATAATTCATTCTTTGGCATTTAGTTTTAGTCCATGATTTTGGTACCAGTTATTTATTTGGGACAAACCTTCCTGAAGGATGACTAAGTCATTTGGGGATTCAGTGACTCCTCCTAGCTTGCTGTCATTTGCACATTTAGTCAGCCAGAGCCCTTTGATATTGGCTTTTATGTCAGAGAAGTAGATACCAAACAGAAGAGGTCTCAGCATAGAAGTGATGACTGGTCTCTTCCTTTTATGTGTCGTATCTGTGAGCCCATTGACAATCCAGTTGGTGACATAGAGGTTTATTCACAGCTTATTTAGCATTTCTACTATACCTGACTGGGGGACTTTGCCAAATGCTTTTGCCAGGTCAAGATATGTGGCATTTACAGTTTTACCTTTGTCCATTGCTTTGGTGACCTTTTTCAATCAGGTTCACCAGGTTGAGTAAGCATGACCTGCACTTGGTGAATCCAAACTGAGATGGGTCTGGTGTTTGGAGGTTTCCTATATCCGTATTGATTACGTCCATGATACATCTTTCCATGGATTTGCATATGAAGCTGGTCAGACTTAGGGGTCATTAACTGCCTGAGTCTGAAGAAGATTCTGTGGAAACTTCTCTCTATATAATGTGGCATCATGTGCATAATATGCACTACATGAAGCAACTTGTAATATTGTGTAGGTTTAGTCATTGATGTTTTGGTTTCAGGTTAAATGGCAAAGCCAAAAGTCATGAACTAAATTGCTTAATCCTGCAATACAATATGTTTAATGCATAACAGAAATCTGCCCCTTCATGCATTCTATTTATTTAATTTTTAAATGTTTTATGTTAGGGTAGCATACTTCTCAACCTGCAGACATTGAAAATAGGCACAAAAGCCCTAAAAAATTATGTATATCAGGCCAAAAATCTGGACATCTAATTAACATAAATTTGGAATACCAAGCAGCATGTAACTCTTCTGACTTCCAGTAAACATGTGGGAAGTGCTCAGAAACATCTTTAAAACAGAGAGTGACAAAAATTATGGAAAAAATAAGCACATTATCAAAGAGACAGTGAAAAATCTGTAGAGATTAATTGTATTGCAAAATTCTATCATGCAAGGTCAATCATTTTGCTTCTGAAAACTGGAGATGTAAGATGGGTGTCATTCTTATTTAAATTATTCATACCACTAGAATATTGGTCAAGTAATGTGGTTTTCTGTGTACTGAACAGCTTAAAAAAATCGTGTGATAAAGGGAATTCAGAAAATTGTGAGAAGAGGTAAATTAAGCCTGAAGATATGAACATACCTTCAAAACTAGGTGCATCATTCTGCAGAGGAAAATAAAAACTGAAAGTAGGAACATTATTCCAAAATAGGGACAGCAGAGAGGTCTGTAGGATAGTGTTTTGACTTTATGGGCAATAATAACTAACTTAATTTCTACTGAATAAGGATTTAGATACTTTGCATACATTTTTATGAATGGACAGTCTCTTGAATGGTTTTCTTCCGTAGTTCCTGATGTAAATTTTAATATATATAGGGTGGTTTTTATAGTCACTGAGTGAACGGGTAAAGGGTATTCACATTGTCTGCACATTTCTGCAGCAAATGCACTGTTCATAGAGGTAAGTTAAGTTAACATGCAATGTCAGCAACTAGGAGAAAGCAAATAATGAAATGCAAATAAGACATTGCATAAAACTATGTGTGCTAATGAGGCCTTCAATTGCATGTTAGCATGCAACTGCGCAGTTGAAGAGGTGGTGTCAAGTCCAGAACTATGGACCATGACATTGAAGTTAGTGTTTCCTTTCTTGTGAAAAACACGTATAACTGATGCAAGCAGTGATATATGTGGGCTATGCTATGTGGTACATAGTCTACTGTCACGGTTAATCTGACATTGTCTCTCATATTTCAATAATACTTTTTTATTTCAGAACAGGTATTTATGTTTTTCTTTGTAAAAGTCATGCCTGAGTGCTCACTGACTCCTGTTCAGTGATGTGGTAGGGCATCATATATGGAATAATCAGATTTTTAACTATTTTGCACAATATTTTCTGCTGAGGTGGTCTTGCTAAGTATGCACATACTGAATGTCTATTAATCAGAAGTGTTATTTCAGTATTTAACATGCATTCATAACTTGGAATTGAATGAAAATGTATGATATTGCTTTGTATATTATACACTGTTTCCTTAGTTTGAACTATTATACATTTCATCTGACTTAATGTCTGTAAAGTACTGCATGTCAGATCATTTAATTTTCTCAAACACATTTGATTTGTTGCCTCAGAGACAAAAATATCATCATTTGTGCAGCTGTAAGGGTGAAGTTGCACTAATGTTTGTAAACATGGCAGGATACTCATTTTAATCTCTAGTTTTCTTATTAGTGTTTCCCTGGATACTTGTGTATTACTAATTTTTAGTTGTAGGTAATTCCCAGCAATCACAGTAATAAAGCATAGAGCATTAATAGTGTTAAGCACTGCGATTTTATGTTATGACGTATATCTTTCCACAGTTCCATGAGATTTTAAGCAGTACCATTAGAGAAGTTAAATGTATACAGCTGAAAAGTGTCCTGGGCTCCCCTTCCTTATTTTTGTCACTTTATTTAATAACTGATTTCCCTTTGAGTTAAATATTGATATGTGTGTAAAGGTCAGATTGTAAGTAACAGAAATATCACACTGGAATCAAAGTAGGTTAAGGACAAGCATGCCTTACAGATGTCCTAAAGACAGGCTAGATGATGCAAATGAATATAGAAGGGGCTGTCATGAGAGCTGGATGGCAGTTGATCCAAAGTCATAACCTGCTTGATGCAGGTGATCATTCAGACACTGATCTGACAGTGCTGCAGGATGGGAGCCATTGCGTGATCATGGCATTATCCCTACTCTATGCCATTTCCATGTACTGCTGGATATCCTAATGTATATGAACATTAACAGTCAACTCTCTGTGACAGTGCTCTGCTCCCTAACAATGTCATGGCACATTTGATAGTGGCCAACCAGTGCTTTTTATGTATTTCTTGGAGTAGCTGTGACAAATTCTGGAACTTGTTGCCCCTTTGTAAAGGTGTCACTGCGGACACTGTTACCTCTGAATTTTACCATCGTCCTTTAAGTGTTCATCTGGTGTGCATGTGCATGGGTTTCCTTCTTGTACAAGAATGAGTGCGATGTCAGCATGTGCTTGACTTTGTAACACACTGTCACTTCCTACAGGGTTGCTAACATGTTGTGGGGTGTGACATCCTGCCATTAAACTTGCAGACTGTGCATCACTTTCATTAAGCCGCCTCATAACTACAACTATGTTATCATCATCATCATCTTTTCAACAGCTATTCTCCTGCTGATGTTGATATAGTGGACCTGTTTGTTTCTACTGCTGACCCTGTAAGAAATTATTTAAAAATATTACTAATAAAAAAGTAGCATTCACTGCTGTATGTTGAGTAAGGAGGTGTGGATAACACTAACCATGCACACTGCCTTCATTGCCATCATGTGTAGAAGTGGAGGATTCACCTGTTAATAGTAATTTTTGTGTGTTAACTGTATTCATACTATGTTAGCATTCAATTCACTATATAAATATATGTTGCCCTTTTAAACTGACCTTCATGAGCAGACATTGGTAATAGCCAGTGTCCACACCACCTCTGATTATTCCAGTCCCAACATCTTCTAGGTCAGAGTCATCAGCATGAATGGAAAGGCAGTATTGCTCATCTGGTGTTAAAGATATAAGTGTTGTAAGCCCTGTAAGCCCCCCTCACCATACTGGTATGAGGAAATGCAGTCTACTTCGACTTGGCTCTAGCATTATTGGAAATGTCATACAATAACATTGCCAGATTTGCTACAGGTAACCCATATAAAACCCACCATTGCATAAAATGAAAGCAGCTAGGGTGGTTGGAACTACAAAACCTGATTAAATTCCACCAACTAACCATTGCCTGTAACACTCTTTATAAACCTTCCAATACTCCAATTTTATCTACCTTCATCACCCTCTATAAAAATCAGAGGTCCTTACAGTCATCAGACAAACTTCTTGTACACACCTCTAACCCTAACAACAGGGATGGGGATTCTCTCTTCTCTAATGCTGTTGGAAAATCCTGGAATCTTCTTCCCAGTGACCTCTCTTCACTCACCTCCTTACCACTCTTCAAAAACAGACTTAAACTTTACCTCAAAACACACTGCCTATGCCCCAGTACCAAACCTGACTAGTCATCTATCTTTTCAAGCTTGGCTTTCCCTATCCATTACCTCTCACCTACTGTTATATCTTCCTATTACTATTTACTTATCATCTCTCTATATATTACATTATTTCTATGCTCTGTGGATACTTATTTTTAAGTAAATCCTTTATCAACATCATTATAAAATTAACTTCCTTTTTTACTATTGACTCTACCTGTATAATGTTTTGTACCTGTGAAATGCATTGTTATGATTCTTGCCCTCATTGAATATCCTGTACCAACTTGTATGCTGTACTGCATATGTTACTGTTGTATATATATATATATATATATATATATTTTTTTATACTATTTGCTATTTGTTGTTGTATTTCTATGTGATTGTTTATGTCTTGGAGCTTATCTCCCTGGGCCTCTACTGAAAATGGACATATATCCAGTTAGACTAGCCCGGTCAACAAATGTAAAATAAAATAAATAAATGTCCTACTATGTCATTTACCCTCTTGCTCTGTGTTAATATGTGGTTCCTTCCACTGACATAATTAATGTTCATAACAATTTGATTCAAGATCTTTGCCCCTCAGTTTGTTTTGACTCCTCCCCCTTTTCCAATAAAAAGTTTGCAGTATGCCCTAAGGGCTGCCATGAAGAGGCAGTTTTCCTCAAGGCTAAAGTTATCCTTCCTCTTCCTTGATACCTAATTTTGCATCATTACTGCTCCTAAAAGAATATATCACAGTTATACACAAAAACATTTGATATAATCATCAGACAACATAACAATGAAAGCATGTCTGCCATCATCACAAAAAAAGTAAGGTGACAGAAAACCTGTAACACATGCAGAGTCTCAATCCAGCCAACTAAGGTTGTGTTGAACTAATGTTTACACCACTACAAATTCATTCAGAATACTAAGGCAAGCAATTTGTTAACAGATCCAGCCTTCCCCCACCACTTTGTTGTAGTAGTAATAATATTGCCATTTTTCATTCAGCAATGACACTCAGAAATCTCCCAGTAAAGGCACAAGAATGCCAACAAAACATCTTTAACACTTCAATACTTCACAGTTAAATCACTACATTGCTACCATGTGTGCAGAATAACTAAATGGCAGCAGAAATATAAGTTATCTTTCTTTGTGATCGCAATGCATTTCCACTGCAACTGTAATTAATTTCCATTTACAAATGATAGTTTTACAGTATTCACATACATCATTCTAATCTACCCATCATACCTGTAAACATTTCTTCAAGTAAACTCTAACATCATTTGAAATGGTTTTATATAAATTTCTATTACAAATTGCTTACAATAAATAGTCCATGGTTTTCTACACCATTTGCTGCTTAACTCAAATAACTGTAAGTTAATATGGCAGTGTTAAACTTATTTGCATAAATTCATAGTCATTTACATATTTTGCATGCAAATTAGGCCTTTTTATGTATATCTCTATGAATTTCCGTAATACACAAACATGTAAGGCAACATATCTATGTAACTAGACCTCAAACACACTGAGCATTGTGGCAGAGTTTGCAGCAGTCCCCAGCAATTTTCAGAATACTGCAGGAACATGCAGATGGTGTCAGTTATTCTCTAAGTTGGCAATGTTTAGAAATAGAAAATGGAATCAGATGCATGTGAGTTTATACAATCATGAAGCATAGTTTCTTCCCATCTAACATCATCTGGCATACGTTATCACTTCGAATCATTCATCATTTATTAAACATTGATACTGATACAAACAAGAATATTTATTTCTGACAGGTTATGGCAAGAAAGGCAGAATTTTATAGTAAATATTTTTTTACTTCTTTTCAATCATATCAAGTATTGGTATAAAAAATAAACTATAAATAGTTACATTAATGAAGGTAAGTGTTACAAGAAATATGTGTAACTGCAAATATGTATCTGTATATAATTATAATATATAATAAAGGACAAACATATCTGTATGCAGAGCTGCATGTGGTTACAAATACTGAATGTTTATGTGATGGCATACTTTTTTGTATAAATACAAATATGCATTTATGAGTAAAGAAAAATATGTAAGTATGCTTACATTGTGTCTGTAAAATACAGACACATATGAAAAAATATTTGCATTGTCACATAATTTCATGTACAGAAGATGTTACCTTAGATAGTACTTGAAATTAATGCAGTTTTGTAAAGAAAATACTTTGTTTCTGTAAGCCATAAAATGTTTATTAGTATCATAATTGTATAAGACATTAATTTCTTCCACAATATCAAGTGCACATACAAAATTGCTAAACTCAGTCAAACACCACATGCTAACCAGAGTGTAGGTTAAGGGGGAGGGTGGAAGTTGCAGTGTGAAGTGAATGACCGGCACATAGTTTAGTGAGAGATTACCAGTTGCATTACTTTTGTATACATTTCCAAACAATCTCCTTAGATGCTTATGTTTATTAACCAGAAAATTATTCAAGCACATATTATTGTCCTGAAGTTATGTACAGCATCCATATGAAAAAGTAAATATGCTTTGTTTTAGGAAGGTTAAATTGAAAGGAAGTGAAAATGTGTGTGTGTGTGTGTGTGTGTGTGTGTGTGTGTGTGTGTGTGTGTGTGTGTGTGTGTGTGTGTACTTCAGCCGCTGCCCGAAGAAAATTTGCCGTGTGTTACTTAAAACTACAACTGGTAAGTATGCAAACCATAATAGTTGAAAGCACAACCTACACACTGAAACTGTATGCAAGATTCCAGACAACACACATTCCTCAACCAGACAAGCTGTGCATAGATATACTTATGATACGAATAAGTCTTTAAAGAAATAAACAGATATACTAAGCAAGTGCAACAGTAAGTGCAGTGTCTTGCAGAGTAGCACTAGTAGTCCTAAATATTAAGGAAGAAAGGCAGAGACAGGTAAACAACCATGCTGGTATGTGTTCTTTATGTAGCCGAAGAGAAGATTGAATATAACTCCAGTCAACAACACAGGGACAGGCCAGATTGACAGAGGGTGCTGAGAAGTATGACTAAAACTTTTACCTTTTAAAAAATGAAATGACAAGTAATAAATGCTGTGTTCTGTCTTTAACTGATTTTGTTACTGTATGTAACTTTAAGGGTATTTAAACATAAAGATAATAGAAGGACTAAAGTGATTTTTAGTATTGCAGCCAAATCCATATCATGCAAACATTTCAAAGGTATTATTACTATTTCTTAAGTTAACAAAACAATCTCTGAACCAAAAAAAAAAAACACAAAGGAACACAGAACAGTAAGAAAGACTCTTTTCAGAGTTTTCATTGTCTGTATTAATTTTAAAATATAGAATTTTTCACATAATGTGGAATACTTTGTTTCTTTAAAATATTTGCAATGTTATTTTAAATATTCACATTTGCACTTTAAATGGTTAATATGAAGGTAATGGGAACTGACTAATTAATTACTTGATTTATTATGTAATTAAGGAATGTATAAAACATGTGCTATATGGTGAATTAGTTATTCCTTGAAGGCGTAAGCCGTGGTACCAGGTGCACCAGTAAAGAGTCTTTCTTACTGTTCTGCATTCCTTTGTGTTTTTTTTTATTTCTTAAGTTAAACCAGCATATCTCAACAGTATCAGCAGACCACAAATGTAAAAACTACCACACATTTTTTAGTTCAGTAAAGATTTAATAAAAATAAACATTTAATAATTTCATAAAATATTCACTGATAATAAACATTTGAATAATGTGTAATATTATATGCTAATTTATTGTGTGTATATCTTCTTTGTTTGCCTCACCCCCCCCCCCAATTTTCTCTCTTTTTTCTTATTTTAATTATACATTCCTTTGTCCTTCTTTATATTATTTCTCTCCCCTTTATATTAATTTTTCTACAGGTCTAGAATCTTTAGGAGCAGTCCAGTCATATGCCTCCCATGTTAGGGAAGATTCACCATTCTGCCTGTCCAGGGACATCCTCTTAGGGTGGGTTGGTGGCACTGGTCCTGGAAGCACACTGGCATGTTGCAGCCTGACAAGACTTACTGAAGTGGGCTACAGAAACTGGTGAAAGATGGGATGGAGCAGGTAGTGGACAGGCACCTTCTGCCAGTCTAGGACTCTCTTCAATGAGTAGAAGATTCCAACCACCTCATTATCATAATCTCCTGCCCCCTCAACATCACTGTCCTCTACTGCAACACCATCAGGCAGTGGAAAGGTTCAGGTCTTGTAGATTGGGGACTGTTGTACTGGAATCCGCTTTACCCTCCTCCTTCCCTGATCCTCTCTACTACACCCTGTTGCCTACTTCACACCCACACTATCCTCATATATTAAAAAAATTAAAAAAAAATAGGGGAGCATCCCCAGACAAGAACATAGTACCCCACCTCTCCCACTTCCTCCAGCATAGTCCCTGATGTTTTCCTTCCATGTTTCCCTTTTTGTTTTGTCTTCACTTTTTCAGACTTTCTCTCTCCCCCTTTCCATTCTTTAAAAAACACAATCGGAGTCTCTCCATAAAGGTATGCCTACATAAAACATATTAAACCCCTTTATTTAAAAAATATATATATTAACAATAAAAGCTGCACAGTCCACTGCTTGCCTTAAGTCTTTGAAACATGACTTCATAGTCACATTCATCCTCACTGTCCTAACATGAAACCATATGAAGCCTAAGACTTTCACATAGCCTTTTGCACATACTTAATGATTAAATTCAGATAATTTACTGTTTTGCCATAAGTGGGCATGATTCTTAAAATGCCTTCACTTTTACATTGTCAGTAGAAATAACCTGCATGTCCTGTTTTTCATATGGGTGTAGAGGTGTTCTTTGTGGATAACTTCTATAAAAGTGCAAAACCCAGGTCTGTGAATACACTGTCCATATTTTTTATATGACAATTCAAATACTTCATACATTTTAGAAGTTTAGGATTTTGTTGAATTTATTGCTTTTACAATTTAGTGTAATTTTTCAGTCAATTTATTTTAATTAGCTTATAAGTATTGAATCTGGTCTGTTTTGCTGGTAATGCCATTTTCTGAATGTCCTGTGGTGATTAGTTTTTTTTTTTTGTCTTGTATTTTAACATTGTTTTTCTAATAAGAATGAATGCTATGTGTAGGGAGTTGATTCAGGTGAGCCATGTTGTTTTGGGTGGTCATGAGTGTGAGTGCAGGATGAAAAATTAGTTATTTTACATTGTAGTGAATGGGAACTGCAGTATGTGTTTCAGTTTTTGTTTTAATCAAAATAACTTTAAGTTTGGGTAGAAAAGATGTTAGGTAGGTTAGTAGGTTTCTAAGGAGTTGTCAGTGTATTTTTTGTGTGTATGTGTATGTGTGTGTGCGCATGTGTGTGAACTCATTGTGCAAAGTTATTTTTAATAAATTGATACATTCCCAAGAATTCAGGCAGAACCCCAGCAACAGTGGTAATATCTGTGGGACTGAGGAACTGCTTATGCGATGCAGCAGTTTGAGATTCGGAGACATGTTAGCCGCAATGAGGAAAGACCTGTTTATCAACATGTCTCTGAGTCATCCTTAGCTACCACTAGTGCTAATTAACACTTTCCTCTGGGAGTTAACACACTTCAACTCATTCACTTTACCAGGCACATACACACACCACTTACTTCTTACTTGCTTCTGAGTTATCTGAATGTCCCTGATGTCTCTTCTTAAGCTTTTCCTGCCCTAATAAATCACAGATGATTGTAGACATTAGAGGGTCACACTTCTTATCGTTTAGAGACTGCATCATGATGCCAGACCTGTTACTTGTAAGACTTGCAATTACACATCTCACACTCTCATCAGAAATAATCTTAGCACATCATCAAATTTACTAAATGTTCACTATGCTGGCTATATTTACACTGGACAGTAGAAACTAGACTAAGAGCCCATATAAAACATAAGCAAAACACTACACCCTTTAAAACACCCTATCCCACCTAAAATAACCCTCAGACCCAAATACACACTTTCTATAAAACTAACATAAAACACAAATCATCATGTTGTGTATTCATGTCCATAAAAAAGCAACACCCTCTCTCTCTTTCGGCTTTTCCCGGTTAGGGGTTGCCACAGTGGAACTACGGTCCGCTAATGATTGGCAGTAGATTTTTACATGCCAAGTTGCCGGCCCTGATGCACAACCCTCAATGAAGGTACACCCATTCACGCATGTCTCCACACAGAAGACGCTCTAGCTGAGAATCGAACCAGACAACGTCTTACTGTGAGGCGACGACACTACCACAGCACCACCACCCAAAATCCATGCACATGCATGCAGGCATGTGCATACACACACACACACACACACACACACACACACATATACATACCCTGACTAAATATACCAACTCTGGAATCATGCCACAGTAGGGAAAAAGGGCAAATTTCCCCATGTTGGCCAAGTGCATACTTACCCTGTTAAAAACATTGGTAATCTGATCATTCAGTAAAGTAATGGTTCGATGTTGTCTCGGTCATCTTTGGGTAAATCGGCTTTTGATTATTAGAAGTACACCCATATATATATATATATATATATATATATATATATATATATATATATATATAGTTTACAATCACGGACAGTCTGAAGAAGCGGATATTATCCGCGAAAGCGCTCACTTTTTTGCTATAAAGTATTATATTAATTTTTTGCCTTGTGGAACAACTTTTGTTTTGTTTTGTAAAAATTGTCATGTCACATGATGTGCAGTGTCAGACTGCAGTCTTCTGATGTCGAGAAAGGTTGAATTTGCAACAGGAAGTTTATTTGCTACATTCTGACCTTCTCGACAAATTCGAATCAAACTTCTAAGTCAATATTTAAGGCAGGAACTTATTTTGAGTGTCAAATATATGATAGTAAAACACCTATATATATGTGTGTATATATATATATATATATATATATATATATATATATATATATATATATATATATATATATATATATATATATGGATCTACTTCAGTAGATCGAACTTTTACAAGTTCAAACCACATATGTCCGAGACCATATGTTCGAACTCGTGTAAAAGTTCAAACACTGAAGTAAAAACAAATAAAACAACAAAACACAAAATTAAACATCTCTAGCAGGGGGGCTACGTCCCCCCTGCACCCCCACACCCCCCTTACTTAAATATACCAACTCCGAGATCGCACTACATTGCGGAAATGGGAATCTTCCCTTTCTGCACTGTACGGAGATCTCCATTTAGTCCATGCAAACTTTTACAAGTTTGAACATATGGTCTCGGCCATATTTGGTTCGAACTTGTAAACGTTCGATCTACTGAAGGGGACCCATATATATATATATATATATATATATATATATATATATATATATATATATATATATATATATATATATATATATATATATATATATATATATATATATATATATATATATATATATATATATATACGTGGAAAAAAATTGCCAAGCCAGAAAAGAATGTGATATTTTTGAACCTAATGGGATTGACTGTGTGTGTCTGACAGTTTGGTTTACCTGTCTGCAGTAAGCTGAAATACACAGTGTAGTCTTCCAATAAAAAGATCCACATTATATCAAGAAACTGAGGATTACTATCTATCCCAATTTGTGCAGGATCATTCCTATCTAGTTGTGTCCTATAGAAAAAAGAAACTGAAAAAATGTCAAATTTTCTGAGCTTTTAGGGCAAAAAAAGTTTCCTAAGTTTCCCTTAATAGTTGTATGAAACACTCATTTTGTATTTGAAAGACCTAAATATACAAAACCACACAAGCAACTAATAAGCTTTTATTTGGCAAAAAGGGGTAAAATAAAAGCTTATTTTTACATAATTCGAGTTGCTTGTGTAGTTTTGTATATTTAGGGGTTTCAAATACAAAATGAGTGCTTCATAAGCTTTTATTTGGCAAAAAGGGGTTTCCGCGGTTTTGCAGCTGTAGCGTTGTTGCCTCACAGCAAGAGGTTCTCATGTTCGATTCTTGTCTTGCGATGGGAGTGTCTTCTGTGTGGAGTCTGCATGTCCTCCCCGTGGTCGAGTGGCATTCAAAAGACATGCGTTGAATGGATTAATCTAATTATGATTAATCCATCGTGATTAATCTAATTGTGACCTACATCCCCCCCGGGAAAAACTCTGACACACTGGAGAACATTCTTAGCTGGCTATCAAATAATTACCCTCAAGAAACTATTATTCTAGGTGATGTTAACATTGACTGGAACCAATGTTCCTCTGAGTTCAACCCCACGCATATAAATCTCCATGGATTCCAACAGACCATATCTTCCTCTACCAGAATAGGTAATAATAAACAAAACGAGAGTATCCTAGATTGGATCCTTATAAACAGTCAACCCCATAACTACGTGTCTGGGACCCTTCCAAATGACCTTAGTGACCACCTCATCACCTACGTAAGGAAAAACAAGATAATATGCTCTAATCCACCCATGTACAGGTCGGTTAGAAACAGGAAACACTTTGACCTCACAAAATTTCTGATAGAACTTAAATCCTACAACTGGGCATCCCTTAAGTATCTCCCCCTAGAGGAGGCAGTATTAAATTTTAACACTACATTTCTAGCAATACTTGAGTCTCACGCCCCAAAAAGATTAATCAGAATTAAAACACGTATAGCACCCTGGCTAACAAAAGACTCCAAATCCCTAATCAAACTTAGAAACAAAACCTGGGATAAATGGCGCACAACTAAGTCACCCCTTGACCGCATTAAATTCCAACAGCAAAGAAATGAGACCAAAAAAGCCACATCACTTGACAAAAAAAATTATTATTGCCAGCTACAATATAAACACCAAAATAACCCTCAAAAATTCTGGGCCGGTTTAAACAATCTTTTCCATCCAGGCAAATGCTCAACTCCTACCCCAGAAAAACTATGTGATAAAATCCCAGAAGAAGTAGCCAATTCCTTTAATACCTTCTTTACTGACACTATACAATCCCTAGCTAACCAACTACCAGCTACCAGCACCCCTAAAACAGATAGCATCCAAAAGTCCAAACCCACCTTTAAATTTCAACCTGTCTCAACTGCCTATATACGATCTTTACTGAAGAAACTAAAACCAACTATTCTCTCTGCAGACCTTCTCCCAGCTGAATACTTACAAAAAGCTGCTAATGTCATAGCTTACCCCATCTCGATACTTATCAATCATACCATAGCAGAATTCACAATCCCCTCAATATGGAAAATATCCTATGTAATACCACTCCATAAAGGTAGCTCATCAACAGAACGATCAAATTATAGGCCCATAGCTATATTGTCACCATTGGCCAAAATAATGGAAAAGTGCATAGACAAACAACTTCTTTACTATCTTATCCAGAACAACCTACTAACCAGTTCTCAACATGGCTTCAGACCCCACCATAGTACAACCACTGCCATTCTCTCTTTTACTGACACAATTAACCATAACCGGAATAAGAAAAAAATATCATCAGCTCTCTTTCTGGACCTATCAAAGGCCTTTGATATGGTGAACCACCAACTACTTCATAATACCCTAAAAAATCTCCATTTAGACAACCAAACTCTGGATTGGTTTCATGCCTATCTCTCTGATAGGCAACAAGCTGTACTCTGGCAGAATAAGCTCTCTAGCCTCCTACCTAATACCATAGGGGTTCCTCAAGGTTCTATACTGGGACCTCTTCTCTTTTCAGTCTTTATAAATGACCTCTACAAAGCCATTCCTGACGCCACCTGTATTCAATACATAGACGACTCGACTTTAGTTTGTTCTGATCCATCTCAAGTCAACCTATTATCAAAAACACAATCCTGTTTACGTCAACTGATTCTGAATCCAAATAAAACCAAATTGTTACTCTTCCACCCCACACATAAGACCACACCCACATCCTTTTCTATACAATCCAAAAATGAGACAATTATCTCCCCAGACTCCTATACTAAACTATTAGGAGTTACCATTGATAATAAATCAGACTATTAAAACCGTTAATAAGAAACTCGGGTCACTATATCGAATAAAATCCTTTCTTACTCCAGTCGCAAAAATAACCACTGCCCGCTCTCATCTTCTCTCTACACTCCTGTATGCCTCAACATATCTGACCTTAATAAACTATCATGTTGTTATAATCATATTGCCAGATTTGCAACTGGCATGCCTTACAGAACCCATCATTGTATTAACCTACAAAACCTTGGTTGGATAGAATTCCCAAACCTTCTCCAGCAGAGCCAACTTATAGTGGTATTTAAAATTCTGAAACAACCCGACAAAACTCCTGCACTGAAAAACTTAATCAAACCTTACAACAATCTCAATAGTTTACGCTCCTCAAATAAGCTACTAGCCCAAACAGTCAAATCCAACAACGCAGGGGGTGACGCACTCTTTGCCAATGCCATTGGAAAAATATGGAACTCCCTTCCTCCCAGCCTCACCATCATTTCCTCCCTATACCTATTCAAAAAAAGGTTAAATCACCATCTCAAGTCACATTGGCTTTGCCAATGCTCAAGTCCAGATTAACTCTTCCTCAGGTAATAATCTTCTTCCTTTTTCAGGTCTTACCTTATTAACCTATTGACCTTTCTCTCAACTGACCCCCCACATCCTTTTTTCCATGTGAATCTCTTTATTTTTCTTAAATTAAAATACTTTTAAAACTATCCTAAATGGTCAGCCTAGAAAGAGAAAAAGTATGTTGTAGTCTGTGTGTTTTTTTTTTTTTTTAAATACTTGACGTAATTTATTATAAATACTTTATGGTGTCTCCTCTTTTTTGTTTAAACTACCAAAGGAGAACAATTTGTATTCTATGAACATGTACTTACCTACTGTCAATGTGGAGCTTTTCTCCCCGGGCCTCCGCTGAAAATGGACATGTGTCCAGTCGGACCATCCCGGTCAACAAATGTAAAATAAAATAAAATAAATAAATAAACGTGCCTTCATTGAAGGTTGGGCATCGGGCTGGCAACTCGACACCATAAAAAACAACTGCCAATCATTAGCGGACCGGAGTTCCGCTGTGGCGACCCCTAACCGGGAAAAGCCGAAAGACAAACAACAACAACAACATTTGGCAAAAAGGTGTAGTTCAGTGCTTTGCATTGTGTATGGATAAGGTATATTCTGCAAAATCTGATGGCTCTACAAAAAAATGATCCACTTTGAGTGTTTGAAAAGATGGTAGCACTAATAATACTGTTGGTAATGAATGTGAATATTCACCAAAAATTAAATATTGAAAGGAAATAAAAGGAAAGTAATGGCATGAACCCTCAATATAATTTTCCAGAAGTCATGAAGTGCTTTTCAAAATAAAAACAGTCAAATGTATAAAATGGAGGGATTCAGATTTAGACATATTTAATGAGTGTGGAATTAAAGTGGAAGAGGAAGCTTAATGCTAGCTTGATTTTAGCTGTAATGAAAGAACATCAACAGTGTTTTCTTAAAGCTATTTAAAACAGTTACAACTAAACACTCTATCTCTCTTGATGCTGTCACTTTATATGATTAGTGTGTGCTCAGACTGCTAGATGTCTCATGCATACAAGATGCAGGACAGAAGACATTTGACAGCTGCATTACCACACTCATGACTCATAAGAAGAATCATGTATCTAACAGCACATGTTTGCTGTACTGCAGAAGGACTTGCATAGGTCATACTAAGCAGGGACAACACAGTGTGCACATGGTGCTGAGGCATGAGGGGGAGTGCAGCCATGAGGCAGAAAGCTAGCCACAGCAGCCTGCTTCAACTACAAAGTAACAGTACTAGTAGTGCTAGGACAAATCGAGATAATGAGATGAGGGCTGACTGAGGAACAGGATCAAGGGCCAGGACTACTAAGACAAATGGGCAATAGTGACAGTAGGCACAATGAAGAAACAAGAACAAGGGGGCCCTTGGTAAAGAGTCAGTTCAAGGTACTTATATCCAGCATGAAATCTATAAACTATATTCAGAGATGGATAGAAAAAACATGTAGTTACTAAAATAACAAATAATGCATGCTAACGTAATAAAAGAAAACATTTATATGATCATTATAAATGCACGTGTGGGCATGAAGCAGAAATATTAAAGCCTGTGCATCATCTGTATCCTGGAATTAGAGGAAATTCAACAGCATTGGATGGATGCATGGATTATGGATGGATGGATGGATGGATGGATATATATATATATATATATATATATATATATATATATATATATATATATATATATATATATATATATATATATAAAGTAACAAGCAGTCATGCAAAACTGTGCTTTTCTAACAAGTGTTTTTTCTGAAGTATAATTTCTGGGGTTCTCCCACTGAAGCATAGTGTGATCAGTCGGCTACTGGTTAAAAAAAAAAAATAAAGATGATAGTTCTGCTATGGGACACTGAACATCTGTATGTCAAGAAACCAATACACTGAAAACCAATGCTCAAAAGTTAAACCAGTAAAAAGCTCAGTTGCAAGAGTTTTTTGTAGAGTGACAAGGTCCTTGTACCCCCTTCCCAACAAGACCTTAACCTCACCCAAACTTATACATACTCACTCCACAGCTGCACAAACCTGAAGAAGGGCAAAACCTTCCAAAACAAAGGAATCACTGCCACCATACAGCTAGAAACCACACCAAGAGGGATTTCCTATGGAAAACAGTGACGGCTATTGTGTTCTTTGGCATCTTGTGCTTCAGGCAACTGATGCTTGGGGAATTACACCTCACTTACCTGTAGGTAGGTATACCAAAGACATCATGTGACAGAGCTTCTGAAAGAAATGACCACTATGTAGAGTCCAATTTCCAATTTTATGGAAAGCATGATATGTCATACTATGTCACTTTATAAAGATGCATCACTCAATTTTTGCCACTGAAGCAATGTAGTCCATAGCAAAGCAAAATACAAATCACAATAACATTTAAAATAATTATAAATTGCATTAAAGTACAGTTCTTACTTTCTGGAACTATTAATTAAAGTTAGGAATATTTCAATATTTTTTTTCATAATTTAGCTAGGTTTTGTTTTGACAATGCACATTATATACAGTATAAATAAAGGGAAATGATAAGGCAAGGAGTCAGAGTCTGTTTTTAAAATAATTGTAATACTGTTTTAATCTGGCTTTATTTCAGCATCTATCACAAGACTTCACCCCAAAACAGATATAAATGGAAGTAATTTTATGTTTTTGTCAGTCACTCGCAGTGGAGATACTTCATCTCCTTTAAGAGTAAAATAACACAGTAATATTATATCTCTCAATACTCATGATATATTCAAAGAGTTTCACTAAGGTACCACACTGAGTGAACAAACATTCTGTCAGTGGGTACATTACCTAATAAAGGTAACAGCAGCACACTTACGTGGCATATTTACTAATTAATGCCTAGAATTACTTAAGGCAACGTGCTTAACAGCCCCTTTGCCATTAGTGTAATTGGTGTTATTATAATTCAGCTTGTAAAAGTGCTGGCTCAATTCTTAGAGAACACTACAGGTACATGCCTTCTAGTTACATACCAAAAGGCTGCTCTTCTTATACCTATAAAGTATTCAGCTAATACAGATGTCAGGGCATTGTCAACTTAACTTGCATATCTGCAACTTTGTACATTAGTTTGTTTGTTTTTTATCCACTGGTAGGTGGTTGCTTGTTGAACTGTACTTTATTTTGTTGGGCTTCTTAGTAACATATGCAATTATTTATTTCCCTGTTTCTTATGTCTGTATAGCAAAATATACCTCACTAGATTTATTTTAAAGTGCATTTTTCTTCTCATCTTACCCCTAGGTATATACACCTAATCTACCCACCTAGCTGAACCCAGCCCCACAAATGGCTCAGGACCAAAAGGGACTGCTGTGCATTTAAATCTAACCTCCTGCAGTCAACATTTTTAAAACTCTGATAATTCCAGAGATAGCAACAAGGTTATTATCTGTTACATTGTTGCAATTTAAATGTATCTAGTAGTGTAGTGGTCCGCTCAGGAGCTTGCAGCACTAGTAGTACTGGATTAAGTCCCCCCCCCGGCAATACATATATCAAGCTCAATTGAGTAGTTAAAGGGAAGCAGTTATACAGATCTTACCCCACTTTTGGCCATTTTTTTCCTGCTCTCCCTGATTAGAGCTCACTGATTGTCTCTGTAAGAGCTGTAGTCTCGTGGTGGTTGAGCCCCACTCCATTCCCCTAGCCTGCCCCCACTTCCCACCCACCCCACTACCTCTACATTTATTCTAACCCCATATAACCTGACTAGTCCCTACAGCCTATCTATACTAACCTCCCAAACCACAGCCCTTAATTCACTACCTCCTATACAACAACACCTGCAGCCACATACAACAAAACCCAAACTATGCAGGCCTTACTTTCATCTTTCCTATTAACCCTCACAACCCTAACCTACATTACATCCTTACACACATACACACCTCTACCACACACTACCTACCATACAACACATACTTTCACACCTGCTATTACACACATAACCTTTCCTATAGCCCCATCTTTATTTAGTGACAACACAATACTATGTTTACGTAACAAGTACATCCTACTATCCTACAATAGAAAAATATCATGTAAACTCTACATATACATTAAACAAACTCTCAACTAACTTTTACTAAAGAAATACCTCCTTACCTCTGGGGATATCCATCCAAACCCAGGGCCAATCAACAGCATACCCCCAAACAAACACACTACAGATCTTCTTATCATAAACGTTACCTCTCGTAGTATATCAAACAAACTTCCTCACTTACATGCATTCATAACCCACTACTCCCCCAACATTGTTACCATAACAGAAACCTGGCTAAAACCCAACACACAGAATGAAGAAATCCTCCCTCCAGGATATAATATCCTATGGCTAGATAGGACAGGAAAAAAGTTGGGGGCATTGCAATTGTTTATAAAAATACTATCTCTCTCCAACCTCTACTAACTCCGCTACCCAAATTTAGTACTGCTGAGATCATAGGCTCTGTGCTACTGGTAAATAAGAAGAAGAGCATCAATATTCTCTGCGCATATATCCCTCCAGGTAATCACACTCCAATAACTGAGGAGATTCTACAATGGTCAAAAGATAATCACCCACAGGAAACTATTTTATTAGGTGACCTAAACACTGACTGGCTAGCCTGCAACTCTAAAAACCCCACTAACCACATAAACCTGTATGGATTCTCCCAACTCATTCAAGAACCTACTAGAGGTGACAAAAAATCCCATAAAGAATCTATACTAGATTGGACATTAGTAAACTACCCTGTAAATAATTACCAAGTAGGTAATCTACCAGACGGACTTAGCAATCATCTTCCTACCATTCTCCTACGGAGACATACCAACATTCAAAAACCTACAGTCTATAGACAAGTCCAAAATGATCACAATGTCAACTCTCTAGAACTCAACACTATGTTAAATAAATGTAACTGGAAACCACTATGCGGCCTTGATCTAGACCAAGCAGTGGACTATTTTAATACTACTTTTATTAACATCCTTGATTCAGTTGCCCCAGTAAGAAAAATTAGAGCTAAGCAAATCTATGCCCCATGGCTAACCAAGTCCACTAGGGCCCTATTAAAAACCAGAGATAAGGCATGGAAAGCATGGAAAAAAGATAACACTTGTCTAGCCAAACAAAACTATCAGCACCTTAGGAATCAAGTCAAAATACAAACAAAGCTCGATAAACAGAACTACTTCCTAGATATGCAAAACAAACACTCCAATGATCTCCAAAAGTACTGGCATGCAATAAACTCCCTACTAAAAACCTGGCAAAACCTCTACACCAGCTCCCTCCTCCACCACTACAAAAACAGATAGCGAAATAGCCTCCCAAGTTAATCACCACTTTACTGAATCCATTAAATCACTATCAACCCAACTTTCCAAAAATAGCTACTCATGTGCACCAACACCTCCTAACAACTCATCTCCCTTTTCATTCTCACCTGTCCCAACCTCCACAATAAAAATACCTCTTAAAGCTTCAACCCACTACTCTTGCAGCAGATGGCATACTTGCTCATTTCCTAAAACTGTCTGCCAACTCCCTTTCCTACCCAGTCTCAATCATAATCAACCGCTCCATACAGGAATCCCATATCCCTCAACTATGGAAAATCTCTTACATTATTCCCCTTCACAAGGGTGGGAATTCCTATGACTTCTCTAACTATCACCCCATAGCCATTCTGTCTCCTTTATCAAAAATACTGGAGAAATGCATACACTTCCAGGTCATGCATTTCCTAGACTCTAACAATCTCTTTTCCACTACACAACATGCTTTCCGCCCACAGCACAACCTCAGCCCTTCTCTCTTTCACAAACCTGGTTAACCAACATAGAAATAATAACAGGTTTGTATCCACTATATTCCTGGACCTCTCTAAGGCATTTGACATGGTTTCCCACTCCATTCTAATTGATACTTTTGCCTCTTTATCCTTTGCCTCTAACACAGTTACATGGTTTAAAAACTATCAGATCATCATCAAGCTGTCCAGTGGCAAGGAGTCTTAGCATCTTTACTCCCAACTTCCATTTGTGTACCTCAAGGTTCCATACTGGGCCCACTCCTCTTCTCTATCTTTATTAATAACCTGCATACCTCTACCCTCCAGGCCTCACTCATACAGTATGCAGACGACTTCACCCTGATCTGCTCTGCCCCAACTCTTACCACCCTACCACATCTTGCCCAATAATCTTTTAGCTCAGTGGATAAGTGGATCTCAAATATTCAACTTATATTAAATCCCAACAAAACAAAACTACTTTTATTTACCCCAAACAAATCAAAAAACACTCCACTCTCCTTCTCCATCCTCTCCAATAATGGAACTGTCATCTCACCCTCTCTTCACACCAAGCTGCTGGGCATCAAAATAGATAACAGCTTACACTTTGATATCCGTATCTCTCAAACTAATAAAAAGGTACACAAAAAATGGGGTCCCTGTACAGACAAAAACACTTTCTATCAGATCACGCTTGGGTCACCCTAGCTCAAACACACCTTCTTTCCACACTAATGTATGAAGTGCCTATTCTCCCATGTTAGAAATACTGATCGGGAAAAATTTGAGTCATGTTATAACAACATTGCAAAGTTTGAAAAAAATTCCCTCTTCAGAACACACCATTGTATACCTCTTATGCAACTTCAGTGACTTGAACTCCCACAGTTATTAACCTATCACCAACTAGTCATAGCCTATGTTTGTGTCTTTCGGCTTTTCACGGTTAGGGGTCACCACAGCAGAACTCCAGTCCGCTAATGATTGGTAGTTGATTTTTACGTGCCGAGTTACCAGCCCTGACGCACAACCTTCAGTGAAGGTACGCCCATTCACGCATGTCTCCACGCAGAAGATGCTCTAGCTGAGAATCGAACCGGACAGCGTCTTACTGTGAGGTGACAACACTCATAGCCTATAATATCCTAAAATATCCTGACAGAACTCCAGCCCTTAAGGAACTAATAAGTAACTACATACCAAATTGATCACTCTGCTCTGCCAACAAATCATTCCTCTCTACCTCCACAGCTAATAACAAAGCAGGTAAAGATCTATTTTCTCTCAGTATAGCAAAAAAATTGGAACAATCTCCCTCCATCAGTGACTTCAGCATCAAACACCAAACAATTCAAACACTCCCTTAAGGCTCATCTTATTAGTTCCTGGCTATGTCCATGTGTAACATAAGACTAATAAACACTACCTACATCTTCCCCCTTTACTTCCAATTACGTTAAGCCATCAGAAAACATGGAAGTAACAAATGGTATTCTCTTAGGTTCATAGGTTCATAAGTTGGTACTAGGCTATCAGCCCTAGGGCCTATACAAGCCTAGTCATAAAAATTCCCTGGCTATTTCTTCCCACATTATTTACTTTCCTGCACCCCTGTCTAGCAGGGCGACTGACGTGATCCCTGGGGTGAATTTCCTTTCTCCCATCCAATCGTCAAGGTTCCTCTTGAAGAGGTCCAAAGAGGCACTCTGCTTGACATGTATGGGCAATCTATTCCAGAGTCTGGGGAGTCTCTGGGTCAGGAACCTATCCCTCCAGCATGTTTTGTTTATTGTGATGACAAGGTTTAGATCCCTGGAGCGTGTAGCTCTGAGGGATTGGGATTTCTTTAAGTGTAGCATGTCCAACAGCTCTGGGTTTGACATGGCCTTGTATGTTAAGCAGAGATCGCCTCTGAGTAGACGATATGCAACAGAGTATAGCTGGAGTTTTTAAGGCGGTCAGCATAGGGCATCTGCTTTAAGCCTGTGATTCTTTTAGTGAGGTATTTCTGAGGCCTTTCCAGTTGTTGCAGATGTCTTGAGAGGTACATACCAAATGGGGCGTTGTATTCTATAATGGGTCTAATGAGGGATGAGTACAGTGGGACAATGACCTCCTTTTTTCTGGATGAAAAGCCCTTCGTGATGAGGTGTGCCACATAGAAGGATTTCCTGACTGTTGTGGCGATGTGGTTATCGAAGGTGAGACCACTGTCCACCTGTGTCCCTAAGTCTTTTATCACACTTTCTGTGTTTAGTGTACTGCCACCTATATGGTAATTCATGGATACATGTTTTTTTCCCAAAGGGGATAACAATACATTTCTTGGCATTGAGCTTAAGCCCATGGCTCTGGCACCAAGCATCTGTTTCTGTAAGGCCCTTTTGTAGATAATCCACATCATTTGGGGATTCAATAATGGCTCCCAGTTTGCAGTCATCTGCAAACTTTGTTAGCCAGAGTCCCTTAGTGTTGACCTGTACTTCAGAGAAGTAGATGCCAAACAAGAGCGGCCCCAGGACTGAACCCTGAGGTACTCCACTTGTCACTTGTCTGGAGCTGGATTTGGAGTCGGCTACTTTTACAGTGTGGGTTCTATCAGTAAGCCATTTAGCAACCCATTGGGTGACATAGGGATTAATGCCCAACTTAGTAAATTTATCTATGATTCCAGAGTGGGGGATGGTGTCAAAGGCCTTGGCAAGGTCTAGATAGGCTGTGTGGACCACCTTACCATTGTCCATGGCTCTGGAGACTGATTCAAATAAGTCAATCAGGTTCAGGAGACAAGATCGGCCCTTCACAAACCCAAACTGGGTGGGGTCCAGTGTTTGAAGGTTGCCAATGTCTTTGTTTATAAGTTCCATGATAATACGCTCCATGACCTTGCAGATAAGGCTTGTCAGACTGATGGGATGGTAGTTTCTGGGATCCAAGGTGGATCCCCCCTTGTGGATTGGGATAACTGTAGCTCTGCGCCACTCAGTGGGCACGAAACCTGAGGTGAGGCTATGATTAAACATGACACTTAGGTGAGGTGCCAGTTCATATTGTAGTTCATGTAGTACACAGCCCGGGATGTCATCTGGTCCCATGGATGCTGTATTCTTGGCTTTAGAGAGTGCGTTTTGTACCTGTGTGGCGTTATTACTGGAATTTGGCAATCTTCGGTATTGAGATGGGCCATTTAGGGGGTGAGAGGGGGGTGAAGTTGGCACTGAATCGATCTGCCAGGATATTGGCAATATCCTTTGGATCAGTATATTTAATGCCATTCTGTTTTAGCTCAGAGCAGGTCTGAGCATTGCCATTTAGATTCTTGACATAGTTATAAAATGCTTTGTGGTTGTCTTTGAAATCTTTGGCAATTTTATTTTCGTAACTAGCTTTGGAGGATTTTATGAGGCATCTCAGTTTCTTACTGAGGCTAGTAAGGGTGTATTTTGCATCTTGGGATTTTCCCCTTTTCTGCAAAAGTTTCTTCCTTTTGTTGTAAAGTTTGTTTATGGCAGGGGACCACCAGATTGGCTTCCTTTTTTTTGGATGAGAGCATTTTGGTTCTATTTGGGATGGCACGATTCATGCATGAGTGGATGTGCTCGTACAGTGCCTTAGTGTAGGATTCAGCAGTTGAACTTTCAGTTCCCGTATGCATGGGTGTTATGAAGTTTGTCACTTCTGACTTGAGTAGCATGAAGTTGGCTTTGGAGAAGTTTTTTATGGTGGTTTCTTTACTGGGGGGGGGGTGGGATGTGGATGTTAAGGGTGATTAGCTTATGGTCAGACCTGACTAACGAGGGGTGACCATAGGTATGGAGCATTGACTTCCCATGTTGGTAATGACCAGGTCTAGGATATTGGAGCCCTGGTGGGACTATGGATTAGTTGATCCAGGGCATTGGAATTTATGAATTCCAAGAACCGTTGCATAAAGGTGTTGGGACATGAGTAGTTTTCCCAGTTAATGGCAGGGTAGTTAAAATCACCCAGTATTAGGGTGTTTGGTTCTATCTTAATATTTTCCAGTATGTTTAGAAAGGTGTAGTGAGAATCTTGGGGTATGGTGGGGATCTGTAGCAAGCTACAATTTGGATTGCAGTCTTACCTAGTGTTAGTTGCACTTGGAGAATTTCAGACACATTGTGTTGGCCAACTAGCCTGGTGGTGTGAATATCCTTGGTGAATATTGACACTCCTCCACCTTTAGTGTTTCGGTCCTGGTTTGGTGGCCGAAAAGTGTGGTAAGAGTTGTAGCCTGGTATTGCAGGGGTGCTCTCTGGAGCCTTGAACCAGGTCTCAGTTACTGCACAGATATCGATGTTCTCCATTAGGAGTGCCTCGAGAGAGTGCATTTTGAGGTTTAGACTTCTAGCATTGAGTAGCATTACCTTCAGATTTTGCATGCTTATACCTGTTACGGTGGTGGTTTTGTCCTTTGAAGTTTGCCTAAAAAAAGGCACTATAGGGGTGGCAAGAGCCTTAGCCAGTAACCTGAATCCCAGGGGCGACAGGTGCAGACCATCTCTGGCAAAGCATCGTGGTCTGTCAATCATGTCATCCCAGGCAGACAGATACTGGATCCCCTTTGAATGACACCATAAGCTTAGCCAATTGTTGAAGTCAATCATTTTATCCTTATATTGTGGTATCATTCTGGGCGAAGGCAGGATGCTACTCAGGGCTAGGGTCATACCTGCCTGGGCCACATGATCCGAGAGCTCTTCCATGTCTCTTTTCATGTAGTCCAGGGAGGTACGTCTCAAGTCATTCACTCCAACATGGACAATGACAGAGTCATATTTGTACTTGTTGTGGAGTGACTTGAGTGCATGCGTTATGTGGCGGATCCTGGCACCCGACAGGCAGCTGACTGTAATTTTCTCCTTATTCAACCTGGTGAGAGGGACATCAGTGTGCCGGACTATAGAGTCACCTATGACTAAAGTGTTAGGTACATTGTCTTGCCTTAGGGGCTGTTGCTGGGTGGCACACTGGTGTTGTGAACTATGTGACACATTGGTTGTGATTGGTGTTTGTTTGCGTTTCAGCTTCAGAGGTCTTTGTTGCTTGGGCAGGTTACAGTTAAGGGCCTCTGCATATGTGGATTTAGTGTTGCTATATGTGGGTGTTGGTGGTGCGGGTTTAGAAGGGTTATGTGTTGCTTGAGATGTAGTGTGGGTGTTAACCTTCTCCTCTTGACTGTTTAGCACAATCTTGGGTGGAGAGAGCTTTGCTTCCATTTTGGCTATGTAAGTACATCTCTCACAGGTTTTAGTATTGGGTGGTAGGAGGAGAGGGTTGTCTGTGTACATGAGGCAATTGCTGCATTGCCCCAGTATGCCCAGATTCACCAGGTGGACAGGAGAAATCACCGGAAGCTGACCCTTGGACATGCTTGGTTTGGGGCTTTTTTTTTCTTTGTAAAGTATAGGAGCTGTTTCCTTAGCAAGGTACTTTGCAATTATAGGCTGTTTAGTGCCTACTATTAATTTCTCCTTGTTAACAAGGAGAGTTCAGTGTTTGTATGAGTTTAAGGCTTCCTAGTGCTTTCCAGCAGGTATTAGAGAAAGTGCTAGTCACAGGGATGCTTAAAGGTAAGATTGAAAAAAATGCACTCTGCAGTGTGCACTAGAGAAGTTAGATGTGAAAGTAGGTAACTTGAGTTTTACCTGTTTAAAAAGTTAAGGTTTAGTGGAGAGTTGCTATTTTTAAAACAGCAAGATGGATTGAAAGGGGTGGTCACTTTTGTATTTTGGTACTATGAAATACTGTAGGATGGCCAATAAATTTAAATAATTGAAGGGGTGGGATTTCAAAAATGATGATTTTGTGATTACTCACATAAGCCAGCGAAAGTAGAGAGAAATAAGATATATGGTCAGATTAACATAAGAGGCAGGCAACTAGAAAGACAGTGGTATTTAACAAGACAACTTAAATGGGTGGGAGGGCGGGAAAAAAAATCTGCCTGACTCAGAACAGAGAGAGCTGTGGTCTCTTTTGAAGTTTTAATATGCTGTTAAAACAGAATGCAAGCAAAACACAAAGTAAAGAAAACTAACTACAGTATTCAAAATATAGAAAGGCAATACAGTAATACAAAAAATAACAGCAAACTAACCTTTCCTTCACAGCAAAGTGTGAAGTTCTTTACATATGGTAATGTTTGTTATTGATCTCTGTCTGGATATTTTTGAATAACTAACTTATTGCCTACTGGTAAAAATTGTTGATAAGCTTTTCTTTGTGCATTGCTCTCTTATGCTCAAATACAAAGTTCTTTGATTGTTTTATATATTATGTATAATTATCTCTAGTCGCTGTATTAATTAAATGGAGCTTTTCTCCGAGGGCCTCCACTGCAAATGGACCTTGTCCAGTCGAACCATCTTGGTTAACAAATGTAAAATAAAATAAAAAAATAAATAAATAAATATAGTTCATGTAATATAGCTGTGAATAACTCATACAGTACATGTAATATACCTGTGAATAATTCATGTAGTACATGTAATACAGCTGTGAATAATTCATACAGTACATATAATATAGCTGTGAATAACTCATATAGTACATGTAATATAGCTGTGAATAACTCATATAGTACATCTAATATAGCTGTGAATAATTCATATATTACATGTATTATAGCTATGAATAATTCATATAATACATATAATAGAGCTATGAATAATTCATATAGTACATGTAACAGTATAATATGTGTAATTTATCAATAAGGTATAGCTAAGCAGATAAATTGAGAGAGCAGGAAGAATGTCTGGTTAAATATCAGACTGTGTTGAATAAAACATCACCAATAAAAATGGAAAATACGTGGTACTGTGTACTGACAAAATCCAATCTGGAATGCTACGTTCAGGATTGAAGATTCTATCCCCAGAAGGACTCAACATTTTGGAAGCAGTTCAAAGAAAGGTAATCAAATGGTAAATGATCTGCTCCAGATCTTATTTAAGGAGAGAAACTAAAATAATCTCACATGTATCCTCTTAAAGAAAGGAGTATTGCGGTGCAACAGAGACTTTTAAGTTCTTCAAGATAATCAACCCCTCTAAGAGGCCATATGAAAACAAGATGTATGGGAACAGAAGAGCAATATTTAAAATCAGACTGTGGCAACACAGTGGGAATTTGAGGAAGCGTGTTTTTCATACACAGAGTAGTGTGTACATAAAGCACTTTTTTAAGCAGTCTGCGAGTTCTTAAATGCCAAGTAAATTTATTATTGAATAGGATGACAAAAGCAAAACTCAAGAGCTGAGGAAAAATAATCATCTATTAATTAACTAGATTGTCAGAGTGGTGCAGTGGTTAGCATTGCTGCCTCACAGCAAGTGGTTCTCAGGTTCTATCCTCGGTTGGGGTGCCCTCTGTGTGGAGTCTGCATGTCCTCTCTGTGGTCGCGTGGGTTTTTTCCGGGTGCTCCCAAAGATATGCTGTAGGTGGATTGGACACTCTAAATTGGCCCTAGATGTGAATGTGTGCATGTGTGTGCCTTCTGTGGAAGGTTGGGCGCCAGGCTGGCAACTCGGCACTGTAAAACTCCACTGCCAATCATGAGCGGACAGGTGATCCACTATGGCGAACCCTAACCGGGAAAAGCCGAATGAAGAAGAAGAATTAACTAGACTGTGCAGTTTATTCATTACAAGTGGAAAGGGTAGACCTGAGGACTTAAGCAACTTTAACTATCATTGAAATCTATGTTTTATGCTTCTGTCCTGAAAGGGCTATTCTTAAATACAAGACAGCTTTTACTACCATCCTATGCACAGATGATTTCTACTATGTCTTTTCACTGTCCATTTTTTCAACTTCTAAAGCTGCTTCATGAATAAGAGAAGGAAATGGTGATTAATTCTGTACTGCATGTTTGCACAAATGCTCCGTGACGGTTTCCCTCATGCTTGTTAAGTCAGCTAGTACACTACTGTCATGTTAAAAGGACATGCTTAAGTGATTCCTTTTAATCATTGTAAGTCAGTCTGTCAGGGAGGGTATCCAATTTCACCTTTAATCTTTCAGACATGAATTTCTGTACTACTCAGCTGTAAACTAGAATGCATACCTTAATAGTTTAAAGCACTCTGTGTCAGATGCAGTGTGGTCATGATTATCTCCATGACAACTTTTCCACTATGGTTTCCAGCTATTTCAATTTAAACCTACAGAGGGTTAGGTAATTGGCAGCTTCCTTCATGTCATCCAGAGGAATTAAACTATTTCATTTGTGTGCATTCAGAAGGAAAATAATGATCAATCACTGGTTATTACTGGAATGTCAGGACAACAGTAATCAAATAGCTCTTGTCTTAAACAAATACAAATGATTAATGGTACAAAGATATCTGCAAATAACAGTTGCCTGTCACAATGATGTTTCTTTACAGTGTAAACATCGAAATGAAAATTTCATAAATCAGTTCAGGCTAAACACTAATCATCATTATTAATCAGTCTTAAACATGTAAGTAAACAACTGTGATGTCAATACACCTGCAGTCACATTAAATTAGTGACTTCCCTCGGCAAAACACAGTACAGAAACATGGTCTACTGTATAAACAGCTAACTACTTTATCATTATTAATGTTCTTTAATGAATAATTTTCTTATCACAGTCTTATCATTCATGCTTTATTTCAATGTGTATTTCTTTCTTGCCCTTAATAAAATGAAATTCTTTAGCCTTTATGGTATATGGCTCTTTAATATGTTTAACTGTTTACATTTCCACCCTTAAACATGCCTAAGGAATGACATAAATTCTTTCTGGAATAAGACGCTATCCACATAATAGCTATGTGTATCAATCTTTAGCAGTAACTGCTAATATGTGCTTAAGCAATATAGTTTGCTACTTTTGCATCATACTTTATTGAACGATTTTCCACACTGAAATCATATAATGTACTGCAACTTTTTGATAAACAGCCAGCTATGTTGGTTATCAATCAAATAATGTCAAAAGGAAAAAAATTTAATAATCGTATGCCAAAAAAAAATTGGTCAGGCATCATTCTACGTGGATAACCCATTATCACCCTGATATCATCTCTGGATTAGATCTGTAGAGACCATTTGTTCTTACTGCCACACCCAATCTGATGTAAGGCTCGTGCCTGCAACAGAAATAATAAACATTAGCAATTAGGTGGGAGGGTGGCCTAATGGTTAAGGTGTTTGCCTTCCAAACACAAGGCGAGGGTTTGAGTTTCACAAGGGATAATTGGCTAGGCATACAATGAATTGCAAGGGCAGTTAGCTTAGTTATAACCTATTCAAAAAAAATACAGACAAAGGAATATATAATTAGATTCTTCACATATAACTCTAACATCATTTTATAGGTTCATAGGTTGATACTAGGCTATCTGCCCTAGGGAATTTACAAGCCTAGCTAGAGTGGGTTTGGCTTTCGCCACCCTTCTTAGATTAGTTGACTGTGCCTCTGTATAGTAGGTCACAGAAGATAGCCCATTTAAGGTTAGTTTACCGTGCCGCTGTCTAGCAGTGACACAGAAGAGATCCCAGGGGTAACTTTACGATCTCCCATCCAAACGTCAAGATTCTTCTTGAAGAGGGTCATTGAGGGGCTCTGTCTGACTTGGATTGGGATTTTGTTCCGGAGTGAGGGGAGCCTCTGGGATATCAATCTGTCCCTCCAGCATGTTCTATTTATTTCTGTGTTGAGGTTTAAGTCACTGGAGCGTGTAGTTCTCATGGATTTGGATTTCTTGAGGTGGAGCATGTCCATTAATTCTGGGTTGGACATGGCTTTATACATCAGGCACAGATCGCCTCTGAGTAGGCGGTAAGCAACTGAGTAGAGCTGGAGTTTCTTTAGCCTAACTGCGTAGGGCATCTGTTTGAGTCCCTTGATCCTCTTGGTGAGGTACTTTTGGGGTCTTTCTAGTTGTAGCAGGTGTCGGGTAAGGTACATCCCAACTGGGGTATTGTATTCAATTATGGGCCTTTTCCTGTCCTTATAACATGTTTAACATTTTTAACCATCTGGTACACAACAGGATAACATATTTAAAGTCCATGTAATTGGCAGACTAAATAAAAAACACACACAAAAGCTGTATTTGATTCAGTCTAGCCTAAACTGCTGAGCCACCCTCTGGTCTAGGTGTTGCTTAAACTGGGTAATTGACGAACTCATCGCACATGGATGGGAAGCCTGTTCCACAGGAGGAGCAGTCTCTGGGACACACATCTGTCTCTCCAGAATGTTCTGTCTAAGTCACAGACATAATTCAGGTCTGTGGGGTTTGCAGATGTCCTGTAAGCCAGGCACAGATTACCCCTTAGCAATCTATAGGAGACTGAGTAGAAGGAAAGGGCTTTAAGGTGCTTGGCGTAAGGTAGGTATGTCACACCTGGCATTCTTTTTGTAAGGAACCTCTATTTATTTTTTAAGAAAAGTAATATAACATCCCTGGTTTGTGTTTTCTTTTAAAGTGTCAGAGATTCTTACAAGTTTAATAGCCCATATCTATTCAGGGCTAAAATAACATCAGCAGTTGTGTTAGTAGCAAACAGTCCCTAGTCAGATCATAGCCTTCTCCCTCTCAACACAATATTAAGATTATTCACAATTCCCTGTCATTATGATACATTTTGTTTGTTTGTTTGTTTGCTTGTTTGTTAGAACACTGATTCACATGGACTTTTTTTAAGGTTCAGCCCAGGAGTAAAGAAGCAGAAAACACACACACACGATTTCAAGTCATGTACAACTTGTTAAATAAAAATCATACTCTTTAAAATAAGCAATACATATATTTGTACAAGGTGCAAAAAAAATGGAGAAAGTAAATACAAAATGTGGAAGAAGTTGTATATCCTTAATTAGGAAGCAGAATGAGAACAGGGTATTTACATTAGTTACAAAGCTCAACTGTCTGCCAAAGTGACCAACTTTTTTCTACCAAAGTATCCCGAAGAAAACTGGTGGTCATTGCAGCATCACAGCACCCAAACATTACTGCACTATATAATGAATGCAACAATGATGTATACTACAACAGAAAAATAAAGTTTTATGAAGTGCAACAGCATGTCAATACAAGCTGGCGTATTTGTCAAATATATATATATATATATATATATATATATATATATATATATATATATATATATAAAACACGAAAAGCTACTACCAATATTTCTGTTATCACCATATATAGCTTGATGTGCATAGTTACAAGGACTTTTAAAAGGTACTCTAATTTAGTTCTTCTTATAAAACACCATATTTCTTCATAATTGTCCCTTATACCTTACAATGCAGACCACAACATTTTCTGAAAAGTCTGACTGGTTATAGTTCGTAGGTTCATAGGTTAAGTACTAGGCTAGGTGCCCTTGTGGGCCTTTTCAAGCCTAGCCATATTCTCTTTTGATGTTAGATCGGCCTTACCCATACCATGGTCAATAATTATATATAGCCTCTACAGAAAATAAACTGGAATCATGCCATAGATAATATGAGGAGACCCATGCATAGGCTAAAGCATTTAGGTACTGCCTCTGTCCATTAGTACAGGCAGCAGTCCTGGGGTAAATGTTGCTGTGAAATCTGTGTGCATGGCTGAAGGAGGTAACTGAAGTGGGGTGGGGTGATAGGGCAGAAACTATGGGATTTTAGATAAACTATGGTGCATTTTAGAACTTTTTTCAGATTCTGATTCAGACCATAGAAGTAGGATAAAGAAATGCAAAAACTGCAAAAGAGCCAGAGGCTCTTCTGAAGGCTAATATATGTGCATATCATTGCCTTTTGGGTGAAGAGAGAGTTCAGTATCTTGTAACAGTGGTAGCAGCTGTCTTCTGTTATGAAATCACAGACGTTCAAATAGCAAACGATCAAATCTGCCAATTACATTACATCTCATGGGACAGCTTGAAGCAAGTACTTTTTTTGTGAAGGATAATCCCTCTTGTACCCCCTCATAAATTATATCCATACCTGCAAAATTTTGAGGAAAAAGATGAGTTCCCAAAACAATTCACAGCAGTCTCAAGAAATCATGTTGTTGCTCTTATAGGAGCAAGCTAATGATTTTCACTTGTGCCTTAAGACTTGCAAGGAAGCTGAACTGCTGTACCTAATGACTTTTCAGTCTGCTAGACAGACGAGAAAGCAGAGGGGAGTCAGTTTGGAAGGTCTTTGCCAAGTTTCTAACAGTCCGTCTTAATCAGAATGGGTCTGACACAGGTTGGAATGAAAACTGCTTGGACAGTAAATAGAATTTTAGAATATTCATAAATAGTTCTGTAACCCTTATTCCTTACCTGCAAACCAAGCATGATTTCTACCTGTTTCTCAGCAAGCTAATGACAATGGGAAATAATGAATGACTGGTCAGCAAATTTGGATAGCACTACCAGAGGTGCTTTTGAAAAAAAGGGTCTTGAAAATGGAGCTACTCAAAGTCATAATTAGAAGAAATATTTATACAGTGGTTGCCAGCTTTTGGTTTGGGAAGATGATAAAGTTATAGCTAAGATAACAAATGCTTGTGATTTCTTTGTTTAAAATGTGTTAAAGCAATTAGTAAATTATTCGCTTTCACATGTGACAGTTGAAAAACGATTATTTTTCTTATTCATCTTTGAAATGATTTCCACAGTTTTTTTCTTTCATATTCTCTTCTTCATTTTACTCTCAGACTTTTCTTTCTGAACTCATTATCCTGCCCTCATCTTATCCCATGATAACTTGGGTCTCCCTCTGCACCTTCTTGTATCAAGTAAACTCAATCTAACCCTGACCTTAGACTGTATCCTGGTTATTCCCTTTCACCCTCAGTAATGTATTATTAATTCCCTTACAGGCAGCATTCCTTTATTGGCAAATGTACATTTAAATTGTGAATGACCACAGTAGTCCGATATCCAGCACAATGCTGAGCTGTCCTCTGGGAAAATGAGACCAGGGATTACCGGAATAAGGTAAGTCAGAAAGAGAGAGATAGGAATGTTAGTGAGAACCAAATAAATAGCTGTAACTAGGAAACATAAATGAGGAAGGAGACACATAAAAAGAGAGCAGGACAGATGACAAAGGAAGACAGTTTGCTGAAGGATTTATCGGCTGATTTGTCTTTCATTCTGCAGTAAGATATAATTATCTGAGAAGGTAGTTAGTGATGTTTGGCCCAGGAAGTTACATGTATATAGGTGATGTTGCTTTACAGAATGCATTTGCATTTGGCTTCTTTGACAAGGAATCTTTAAACAGGAATGCACATTTGTTGAAGGAGGAATGGAGTTAATATTTGTTCAGAGGGATTCCCATATTGGAATGATAATGCTGAGGAAACAATGCTGTCTGCTGTACAGTTTATAGTGAAGGATTTTTTAACGTGGTGACATTGTAAGACTGAGATTTGAGGTTATAAGTGGGATAACACTTGGTTAGTCTGTTCATGATAATGGGGGAAAAGTTTATGTTGGTCAACTTACATGACAAAGGCCAAAATAAGAGAGAAAATCTGAAAACACAGGAAAAAAGACACAATGGAAGTGGAAGCATGTAAACAACATGGTTAAAGGGGTGGAAGGTATTACTGTGCAATATATAGGTGAGGAGTTGGCACTGGCGATGGGAAAAGAAATTATATCTTTAGCAGATAACTAACAGAAACACTTGCAAATGAGGCATACCACGAGACAGTCCTGCCTGTGTACAAACTGTATGGGAAAGACAGAGAATGAAGACAAAGTGGAAGAGTGACAGTATACGACAAATGTAAGGTGACAGATATAGTCTCGATACAGACTGAGACTGTACAAACTTGGAGACAGCAAAACTGAATATTATTAGTCAGGATGAAGAAGGACAAAGGGGAGGCTAGATGGTGCTACTAGCCTAAATGATAAGCTAAAAGAGAGACTAAATGGACAAGAATGAAACTGATTGTGATAAATGGTGTAACACTCTGGGGTGGGGAGAGGACTTGGAGCATTCTAGTATTAAGGAAGCAGAAGGAGAGCATGTTAGTAGTACAGCTAGACCAGGAGGGATCTGGGCAACATCTTCAAGAGAATTTTAGGAAAAACAGACAATGATTTTTAGTGTAGAGTAACGTATGCAGAAATGAGGAGATGGTGGTAAATGTGAAGATTGGGTGAAGATAGGTGAAGGCTGCCAGCCTAGCCAGATAGAATTTTGGAGATAATTCTGTCATCTGTAAATATTAATGTAAACCACAAGCTTGTGTCTTGAATGGTAAAAGCAGTGTTACATGTGGAACTGGAAAAAATGGAACAACAGTGTACTCTACTGACCAAGTAAAGCATGTTGTGACCCTTTGATTTTAAAACTCTGAGTCAGTAAGTCTAAAGTGAGGCATCCTGCCTATTGTTTTAAGACCAGAGTTAATGGCCAGAATTTTCATGCATAAATGTCCTTTATTGCTCTGGTTTCTACCCAGAGGTGAAGAATGTAAATGTAGTTTCTGTTAGCATGTGAACCCAGGGACTTGTAAAAAATGATGTAATATGAACCAGGAATGTGATTTTAAAAACAGAGAGAATCAGAGAGCATTAAGCATTTTTGTCTTGACCATCCAACTCATCAGCACTGTCTTCTTTATATGTATGTTTATCTTAGACTTGTGCTTTCTTTTAGAAATAGCTAGAAAATAGAAAAATTAGACTAAGTGTTTTTTCTGTGATATCAGAACTGTAGTACTGAATTCTTTTAAGTATGTATCTGTGATCGTTGAACTCTTGACTAGCACTGTGTAGAAAAATTATTGTCTTGTGTTTTTACTATTTGTTATTAAATATTTTTAAACCCCTTTCAACTGTGGCTGTTTTGTAGAGCTAATTTAAGCTCTTTAGAGTACTTGCATGTTTTTGCTAAATTTGTACAAATCCACTCTAATAGCTTTAGCCCTGGGCTATATTACCAATTGGATAATAATATTGCACAGTAATAATTGGACTCCCTTTTAAGGACCTTTGAGCAGCTGATAAATATTAGTGGGTGGTAGCAGCTGGTACTACCATATAGTTTTCCCCAGGAGTGCCTGTGTGGTTGTATAAACTTTTCTCAAAGTGTGTGTGTGTGTGTGTGTGTGTGTGTGTGTGTGTGTGTGTGTGTGTGTGTGTGTGTGTGTGTGTGTGTCATCTACTTGGGCAGAGACATGAAGCACTGGTTGGACACAGTGGGTGCTGGAGGTTTTAGCTTGCTCACTAGGCTGAGATCTGGACTCTATAGCTGTGCCAGTGGGGAGTCTTATTTGGGACCTGGAGAGCAAGGGAGCAATCAGCCCCAGACTGACTATGATCTCTGTGTGCTCTTAAGGGAAATTGCACTTTACTGTGTGTATTTGTTATCCTTTCCTCCTATATGAGATGCCCCTCACTGGTGTTAGTGGTGAGGATTGAGGCTCCTTGATTGCTGGGCTAGGGCACGGGCGTCACACATTAATTGTTTGGCAGTGGTGGGATATCCACACCACATATTAATTGGTTGGCAAATACTGATTGGCTTGTAGTGGTGTGGGTAGAGTGAATTCCTGTAGCTTGAGCTTTGAAGGTGTTTTGTACTCTAAATCAGTCATGCAGTGAGTACTCAGAGTTCAGATCACAATTGTTTTATTTCTTTTGTTAGCTTAGTTAGTCAGGTTGAGCAGGCAGCATGTCAGCAGAGGAGTATGGAAAGCTGACAAGGAGCCAGCTGGCGGATATGTGCCAGGCTAGGGGACTGATGCATGGAAACCTGACTAGGCAGACCTGATTGCATCCTTGGTTACAGCTGTATCAGAAAACAGCAACCAGGAAGACAAATCAGACTGGAAGTGGAGATATAATACCCTCGGAGAATGGACAGCTCAACCTTTCTGCAGAGGACTTAAAATCCATTTGGAGCTAAAGAGACTTGAGTTGAAGGCCAGGCGTTTGGATATAGAAGCTGAGGAAAAGGAGCGACAGGGGAACCATGAGAGGGAAATGCTGACTTTTCGCCAGAGTCATGGAGGCAATGGGGAAGGGACTAACTGGACCCCAGAAGCACAAAAGGTCAGTAAATTTCTTCCGCAGTTTAAAGAGGGGGATAATTTTGATAAATTCATTCATATGTTTGAGAGGATACGCAAACAGTATAGTAGTGACCAAAGGCTCTGGGTACGGTTCCTGACCCCCTTACTCCATGGTAAAGCTGTAACTGTTTTATCAGAAATGTCTGACGTTGTCTGTTTTGATTATACTACTGTTAAAAATCACTTTTTAGAATTGTTGAAGCTAACACCTGAAACGTATAGGAAAAAGGTTTGTGAGCATAAATGCAAGGCAGATGAAAGTGTGTGTCAGTATGTTGCTGAACTAAGAACTTATTTCCATAGGTGGGTGAGTGGATGTCAGGTCACCACTTTTGAAGGGCTGGTAGACCTTTTGGTGAGGGAACAAGCCCTTAGCACTTTGCCTGAGGACATGAGGATCTGGTTAGTTGATAGACAATGTGCTACTTCAGATGAGTTGGGGAAGAAGGGAGACCTATACCTGGCAAGCAGGGCAGCCCTGCACAGGAAAGGGACCCCCAGTACTGCTCATGGTTCTAAAGGAACCCATGGTGGGTAGCACAGACTGCCCCAACAGAATCTGCCACTTGCAGGGGAAGCCACTAGTCCAGGTACATGTCTAGGAGCTAGGGTTAAATGTTTTGAATGCAACCAGTGTGGCATACAGATGTCCATGGAGGCAAGGTGGGTAACAAAAGGTGAGGGAGTCAGTAAGTGGGAAAGACAAAATGCCAATATTAGGTTGTTTTGGGACAACAAGGGTACCAAACTACTACTAGAGGTTATATGCTATTGTAGTGAATGGCAAAGAAGCCATTGCCAAGAGAGGCACAGCCTCTGATATAACCATTGTAATGCCTGCAATGGTTTCATAGGAACACTACTTGCCTGGGCAATCTATCCCAGCCAGGGCTTTAGGAGGGATCTCATTCCAAATACCATTGCTAGGGTTCACCTTGACTGGGAGGGTGGAAAAGGAAGCCAGCAAGTAGGTGTGTTTGAGGATATACCTGCAGATGTCCTGATAGGGAATGATTTTGATAGTGCAGTACCCTGTGCAGTTACACACAGTCAGACTTGGAGACAAGCAGATAAGCCTGGTAGCCTGAGGAGACCCAGGCAGACTGCATACTTGCAGCCAGGACTGATGAGGTGGTTACTTCAGGGAGGGAGCTACCCTGTAGCAGTGAGACTGAAGGTTAGCCACAGCTGCTTGGGGGTACTGATGGTCCCTTAGAGAGAGAGTGACTGCAAAGGTAGAGATGAGTACGAGTACCCAGGCTGACAGTGAGGCACCACTCTCAAACGATGCCAGACTTCCTGAAAAAGGGGAGCTGGGAAGGGTTACAAGGAGAGAGTTGAGAAAGGCTCAGCTCTCAGACCCTACATTGCATGGCATGAGGCAGGTAGCTAGGGAGGCACCTGGTTTTCAAGGGGAATCTGTATACTGGGACAAAGGGTTACTGTACAGAGAGTGGACCCCTGAGGGAGGGCTAAAAGGTGAGAGAGTACAGCAGTTGGTAGTGCCTAAAGCCTACCATATGGTGCTTCTAGCCATAGCCCATGATATTCTCGTTGCAGGTCATATGGGCATAAAACGTACAAAGAGGTGTATTATGCAGAACTTTTATTGGCCTGGAATTTCCAGAGATGTAACAGGGTACTGCAGGACCTGTGAGCAGTGCTAAAAGGTAGGCAAGGCAGGGGACAAGGTGAAAGCTCCTTTAATGCCTTTGCCTGTGATTGAGGAGCCATTTCAGAGGGTAGCTGTGGATATTGTGGGTCCTTTGAGTACCCAAGTTCCACAGGGAAAAAGTATATCCTAGTGGTAGTGGATTATACTACACGATACCCTGAGGCAGTGGCTTTGTCCTCCATTGAGGCAGAGAAGGTGGCAAATGCTTTGTTAGAGATTTTCAGCAGGGTAGGTTTCCCAAAAGAAATACTGACTGACAGAGATGCCAATTTCATGTCAGACCTGCTGGCTTGTCTGTGGAAGTCCTGTGGGGTGAAGCACATAAAGACCACCTCTACCATCCCAAAACCAATGGTCTTGTTGAGAGGTTAAACTCTAAAATCAAGTCCATGCTATGGACATTTGCAGATCACTTTAAGAGGGAGTGGGACAAATATTTGCCCCATCTGTTGTTTACTTACAGAGCGATTCCCCAGGAATCCACATGTTTTTCACCCTTTGAGTTGCTGTATGGGTATAGGGTGAGGGGACCTCTAGATTAAATTTGAGATGAGTGGGAAGTTGAATGTGAGTCTCACAAGGAGTCTGTTGTGGCATACATCCTAAAGCTCAGAACAAGGCTCAGGGAACTCATGGGCTTGGTCCAGGAGAACCTGGCAGAAGTCCAACAACAGAAAAAGGTGTGGTATGACAGGAATGCTCGAGCTAGAGAGTATGCTGTGGGGCAGCAGGTAATGGTGGCATTACCAGGTGGATACAGGACCCCAAAGGCCTATTAAGCAGGCCCCTTATAGAGTGCCTGAGAGAGTCAAACAGACTCTGAGGGAGGAGGTACAGGAGATGTTGGAACTAGGGGTGATTCAAGAGTCCAACAGTCCCTGGGCCTCCCCAGTGGTGCTGGTGCCAAAGAAGGATGGCAGTACCAGGTTCTGTGTGGACTACAGGAAATTAAATAGTCACACAGAGTCAGATTCCTACCTCATGCCTAGGACAGGTGAGGCCCTAGAGCAGCTGGGTGGGGCTAAGTATCTTACAACCATTGATCTTACCAAGGGTTACTGGCAGGTGTCCTTCACTTCCAGTGCTAGAGAGAAGTCAGCCTTTGTGACTCTTTTTGGCTTGTATGAGTTCACAAAGATGCCCACTGGGATGAAGAATGCCCCAGCAACTTTCCAGAGGCTGGTATATCATATTCTGGCAGGAGCAGGAGGGTTTTCCCTTGCTTACCTAGATGATATTGCCATCTACAGCCATTCCTGGCCAGAGCACCTTCAGCATGTCAGGGAGGTGCTGGGCAGACTACAGAGGGCAGGGTTGACCATTAAGCTGAGCAAATGTCAGGTGGGTATGGTAGAGGTCTCCTACCTAGGACACAGAATGGGGAGTGGTAAGATCAGGCCAGAACCTGCCAAAGTGGAAGCCATTCAGGCATGACCTGCACCTGTTACTAAAAAGCAGGTGAGGGCATTTTTAGGGAGAGCAGGGTACTACATAATGTTTGTCCCCAGTTATAGTACCATAGCTGCTTCCCTCACAGACCTGACAAGGAAGAACAGGCCAGATAAGATAGTGTGGACCCCAGCATGTGAGCAAGCATTTCAGAAGCTTAAAGAAGCTTTGGGAGGACCCCCTGTGTTAGCCAGTCCAGGTTACAGCAAATAGTTTGTTGTGCAGGTGGATGCTTCGACCCATGGGGTGAGAGCTGTACTTAGTCAGATTTCTTCAGAGGAAGAAGATCATCCAGTGTTTTTTCTCAGTCATAGGCTCCAACCCTGGGAGGAATGCTATGCAGCTGTAGAAAAGAATGTCTAGCCATAGTGTGGGCACTGCAGAAACTTCAGCCTTATCTGTATGAAAGGAAATTCACTGTTATGACAGATCAAAACCCCCTAACATGGTTAAACAGAGCCAGCCAGCAAAATACCAAGTTGCTAAGATGGAGCCTGGGGTTGCAAACATATGATATGTCCATGCAGCACCGCAGTGGGATTAGCAATGCCAATGCAGATGGGCTCTCAAAACAGGAAACGGGGTAAGGTATACTCAGGTAGACCTAACTCCCTCAAGCAGTGTTTCTCAAGGGTCACTGAAAAACTAGCTTCAGTTCTCCAGGGGGGGAGATATGTGAAGATTGGATGAAGATAGGTGAAGGCTGCCAGCCTAGCCAGATAGAATTTTGGAGATAATTCTGTCATCTGTAAATATTAATGTGAACCACAGGCTTGTGTCTTAAATGGTAAAAAATAGTGTCACATGTGGAACTGGAAAAAAATGTAACAACAGTGCACTCTACTGACGAAGTAAAGCATGTTGTGACCCTTTGATGTTAAAACTCTGAGTCAGTAAGTCTAAAGTGAGGCATCCTGCCTATTGTTTTTAAGACCAGAGTTAATGGCCAGAATTTGCATGCATAAATGTCCTTTATTGCTCTGGTTTCTACCCAGAGGTGAAGAATGTAAATGTAGTTTCTGTTAACCTGGGAACCTAGGAAGTGTAAAAAATGATGTAATGTGAACCAGGAATGTGATTTTAAAAACAAAGAGAATCAGAAACCATTAACCATTTTTATCTTGGCCATCTATCTCATCAACACTTTCTTGCTCTATATGTAAGTTTGTCTTAAACTTGTGTTTTCTCTTAGGAAAAAGCTAGAAACTAAAAAGATTAGACTGTTTCTCTGTGAGGTCAGAACTGTACTACTGAATTATTTTAAGCATTTCTCTGCAATCTCAGAAATCTTGACTAGCACTGTGTAGTAAAAATTATTGTCTTGTGTTTTGACTATTTGTTATTAAATATTTTACAACCCGTTCAACTGTGGCTGTTTTTTTAGAGATAATTTAAGCTCTTTAGAGTACTTGCATGCTTTTGGTAAAATTCTACAAAGCCACTCTAATAGCTTTAGCCCTGGACCATACTACCAATTAGATAATAATATTGCACAGTAATAATTGGACACCCTTTTAAGGGCCTTTGAGCAGCTGATAAATATTAGTGGTTGGTGGCAGCTGGTACTACTGTATAGTCTTGGACAAAGAGGCACAACTGGATAGACTGTGCCAACCTTCCCCAGGAGTGTCTGTGTGGTTGTATAAATTCTTCTCAAAGTGTGTGTGTGTGTCAGCTACTTGGGCAGGGACACAAAGCACTGGTTGGACAGAGAGGGTTCTGGAGGTTTTAGCTTGCCCACTAGGCTGAGATCTGGACCCTATTGCTGTGCCAGTGGGGAGTCTTATTGGGGATCTGGAGAGTGAGGGAGCGACCAGCCTCAGACTGACTGTGATCTCTGTGTGCTCTTAAGGGAAATTACACTTTAATGTGTGTATTTGTTATCCTTTTTTCCTATATGAGATGCCCCTCACTGGTGTTAGTGGTGAGGATTGAGGCTCCTTGATTGCTGGGCCAGGGCACGGGTGTCACAGTAAAGAGCAGCTTAAGCATGACCACAATACAGCATAATTCACTTTAGGAAAAAAGGTTAGTGGGTTCGCATTCAAAATCCTGGTGAAAGGCTTTAGGAAAGAAAGTTTAAAAAATGAGGAAAACTGTTAGCTGTAAAATCATTGAAGGTATTAAAAAATGTACTTAACATAAATCCGTTCTTATTATAATACACATAATGTACATCCTGAATATCAAATGACTATTGCAGTGGCACAACAGCTAATGCACTCACTTTTTATGGTGAAAGAACAGAAGGCTCTGGGTTCTATTCCCACTCCAGGTAATTGGATTGCTGACAGTACAGTGTGTCACTGGGGAGAATGGTGTTGCACTCCTGAGTGTGCCATCCTTTGGAAGAGAAATTGAATGGAGATCCCATCAGCTTGAGTTGATGGTGGCACAGGTGGATGTAAAAGATCCGATGGCACCTACTGAAAAAAAGTTTCCGATGCCCTAGCCAAAGTTCCCCTAGTGCTGTGGAATCATAGTCTACCCTTATTCCATCTGCTAGCCTGTCTGCTAGCCAATTATAAGCAGTTTTAGCAACTGCCTTACATTACACTGACAACCTCTTATTTCCATCTAACATGGAACTCACTAGTGAGAGTGGTGAATACTTGTTCAGATGGAAGAATAGCTGTTCTATTAACATTGTCAAGGAACAACATACTTCCACCTCATATGGGGCCACATACGCTGAGACTCTGAATGAATTTCATCCTAAGCCTCCTAGGGGACACACTAACAGACAAAAAGCATAAGCACATGTTCACCTCTGCAACCACTAGCTCTAAACACATGAGCTCATATCCTCTACTTCCTTTTCAGTCATAGTCTGCCTGTACTGCATGCCTAAGCCCTTGAGGCAATCAAAGTATGCTAACCCCCAAAGCAACATCCATGTCATAGGTGACTCAGTTATTACATGGGCAGACATTCCATTCACAAGGCCAAAGAAGGACACAGTGGCAGTCAGCTGTCTTCAGATGCTAGGATTTGTGATACCAGAAGGAGACTTAAATCCCTGTCTTAAGTATGTGCAAGATCTGAGGGATGTAAAGAGATGGTTTTCTCTAGCATTTTGCCATCACTGCAAATAATGTCATAATGCCAATAGAAAATAACGGATTCCAGTAATTAGCACTGTAATTTGGTGTCATTCCAGAGAGATCCAATATATGTCAGCATTGGAGAAGACTGTCAGTGGTCCTGCATGTTTCATTACAGATGGCCTATACCATTCACCAAAGGAGTTCTGCATACTTGATAAAGCATTTTCTACCTCCATGCTCTCTTTTAGGCAAAGACAGTCTTCATGACTTATCAGACTTCAAATCAGGACTGTAGCAAGCTGTCACTTAAAGAAGAAAATGTCTGACCTTGCAGCCTTCCTGGTCATGGAGCACATGCACATATGTATAATTACTAAAACTTTTGATTCCAGTGTTGTGAAAATGCTCCCTCTTTTCTTAGTTTAATGTCTATCATTCATTTATCCCAGAAATGGTGGGGACATATCAGTATTCATCTGAAATCCTGACACCTCACAGCAAGATAAGCATGATAATAACCTTGGACCCTTAAATATCTTAGTGTCAAACAAATCAAATTACCATATCATTCTTAATTATAGAACCTCCTTTACGTCTCCTGCTGCCTAAGATATCTCCCTCAACCAACTTGAGACCATAACTATTGACTAAATACAATTTTCCTGGATGATTTCAACAGCCAGTCAATAAATTGGTGAATGTACACCACCAACAACAAACATGCACATTGTTTTCCCAACCTAATTAACACTAATTCCATAGAGCAAGTAGTGCCTTCTCCAACTAGGGCCTCCAGTCTCCTCATCCTTCTCTTAACTAATACAGCATCTATCAACTCCAAACATAAAGCCTTCCTCTCAATGGTCAAATTAGACCACCAGGGCATCAAATTCTCCCTGAAAACTTAACACTCTTTTTGACAGCCAAGCAAAAATGTAAGGCATGAATCTGAATATATACTGCAGAATCCTGACAGTTGAGAGGTATGCAGCAGAGGCTCCAGGGTGTCAAAATCTTCCCAAACCTGGACAACTTGAAGCAGGGATTTTTCTAAAACCAGTCTCCTAGCACTTTCTGATGACTTAATTACATTTAAAATCTCTTTCCCCAGAGTACCCAGTAGCTAAAGCAGTTGCTTACACCACTGACCTTTACTTCAACCTGAATTCCTACATTGAAACATTTGTCCCCATATATAATGGCAAATTTAAAAATAATCCCTTGGTTACAGTCCTACTATCAACAAACTCTGCAATGAGTAACGAATCTTCCCAACTGGACCTAAAAGGTGAGGTAGACAACTGTTCAAAAATAAGCTAATACCCAAAAGCTGAAGGTATCTGGAATGAAGTTGAGTAATCCACACAATGTACAAAATCCAACGTTTTAATAAAGATGGGTGATTGCTTTTGCAATGGCTGGGATCTTAATGCTGTGCTGTATGGATTATCTAATATCAGACTATAAACATATTCTTTTTATTGTCAGGTCTGTCTAATAACATCTTGGTACAAAAAATAATGGCAGGGGGCAAAGGCCCAAAATCAGAGGCAGAATTTAAATATCTCCCTTATAAACTTTCAGCATTGCTAGAATAACGTGTTTTGCATTAGCATGTGTTTTCGGAAGGATATGAAGCCTGAAACTCAAAAGTCTGTCATTACTTAGTGACTTCAATCATCAATACTTTGCTAAAAAACAAATTTTATGAGACACAAACAAAAATATGAGGCAGACATCTGTATATACTGTAAAATTCTAGACAGCTGAGAGAGAGATGCAACAGAGGCTACAGGGAATCAAAATCTTCCATTAGCTGGACAACTAGATCCTAACCTCTCCAATTCTTCAGTCTCTGATCACGTCCTAGGAGTCTATGCGCAAAATGTTTCACTCTCTTTATATTACAGGGAATCTTTCAAAGTCTCAGTTCACTCCATTTCAGCTGCCACTGCAATTCATAAACTGCCAACTGGACATAGTTCATTGCCATGTGCATCTGTGCATACATATTTTCCATGCAGGCCCATGTTTGTAAAACTGTCACTCCCAGTTGTGTGAAGGTCAAATGCCACAGCTTAAAAGACAGAGTTAGAAACTGTCGCACACCTAGTTGTTAGTTGTGACATACTAATGGCAGTAGGACTGTCCACTAAAAGGCATAATAATGTGGCAAGACTGCTGCACTGCAGATTATGCAAACATTATGGTGTTAAAGTGACTAAAAAACACTGGAAACATGAGCCAAAAAGCATCATAGAAAATGAAGAAGTCTGCATCACATGGGATCATCCATTACCAACAGTTCAAAAGACAGATGCTGGAAAACCAGATATAGTGGTCCAGGAAAAGAAGACAAAAGTAGCATTGATCACTGAAATCACCACACCCAGTGACTACAGTATCCTGCATACAGAGAGACATAAAGTCATAAAATATCAGGATCTGCAAGCAGAAACTAGAGCAATGTGGAAGAAGGGAACCCAGATAATTCCAATAGTAGTAGGAGCAACGGGTCTTATAAAAAAAGAGTCTACAATCATATTTAGATATGCTACCAATACAACGTAACTCTGTATGAATTACAGAAGGAGTCATTACTGGGCACATTGCGGGTGCTGCAAAGAGCACTTTTGGCTAACATCAAAGAGTGAAACAATACTAATTTCATGAACTTTAATCGTACTTTGACTTAGGTTTGGAGTCCATTCCTGTCATGGTATTACAAACCCAAAAGATTTGAAGAAATTAAAAAAGGGAGGGGGGGGTCATAAAAATGGGCAGACAGTACAAGTACCTGCATGTCTTTTTAGGCAAATATCCACATCGGCAGCCTGGAGGTAAAGCCGGCTTTACTGACACTGTCAACATTGCAAAATTTCTTTGGCTTAGTTGCCCTTTACTCAGACTTCATTGTGATGATCTGTTAAATGAGCTATCATGGGGAGAGACAATCATACTTCCTATGTTGACAGGCCTTATCAGTCTGGGACTGAGCCATTCAATCCATCTGCTTTCTGGTGGCCAATCACATTCCCAGAGGGGGGCTAATTCCCTTTCAGACAGACAAACCTGCTGCATTTTAGTGCCCTATATGTGATTCTCTCAGCCTTTCTGCATCATTAACAAGAGTTCCTCATATAGGTCAAACCCACTGCAACTTATTTAGACCTCAGACAAGGGAACAAATACATCAACTACGTTTCCCATACTGCAGTTCACAAGC